>NW_027664195.1:0-30268 GCF_963264785.1 Psittacula echo
GGTTAAAAAGGGGGGGTTTTGGGTCAAAAAGGGGGGGGTTTGGGTTGAAAAAGGGGGGGTTTGGTTAAAAAGGGGGGGTTTTGGGTTAAAAAAGGGGGGTTTTGGGTTAAAAAGGGGGGGTTTTGGGTTAAAAAGGGGGGTTTTGGGTTAAAAGGGGGGTTTGGGTTAAAAGGGGGGGTTTGGGTTAAAAAGGGGGTTTGGGTTAAAAGGGGGTTTGGGTTAAAAAGGGGGGGTTTTGGGTTAAAAAGGGGGGGTTTTGGGTTAAAAAGGGGGGGTTTGGGTTAAAAAGGGGGGGTTTGGGTTGAAAAGGGGGGTTTGGGTTAAAAAGGGGGGTTTTGGGTTAAAAAGGGGGGGTTTGGGTTAAAAAGGGGGGGTTTGGGGTAAAAAGGGGGGGTTTGGGTTGAAAAGGGGGGTTTGGGTTAAAAGGGGGGTTTGGGTTGAAAAGGGGGGGTTTGGGTTGAAAAGGGGGGGTTTGGGTTGAAAAGGGGGGGTTTGGGTTGAAAAGGGGGGGTTTAAGGGGGTTTTGGGTTAAAAAGGGGGTTTTGGGTTAAAAGGGGGTTTGGGCAAAAGGGGGGGTTTGGGGTTAAAAAGGGGGGTTTGGGTTGAAAAGGGGGGGTTTTTGGGTTAAAAGGGGGGGTTGGGTTAAAGGGGGGGTTTGGGTTAAAAAGGGGGGGTTTTGGGGTTAAAAAGGGGGGGTTTGGGGCAAAAAGGGGGGGTTTGGCGGGGGAAGTGTGTATTTGGGGAGAAAAGTATGATTTTGGGGTCCAAAAGGGTGATTTTGGCTCAGAAAAGCGGATTTTGGGGTGAAAAAGGGCAATTTTAGGTCAGAAAGCAGATTTTGGGTGAAAAAGGGCGATTTTGGGGTGAAAAAGGGCGATTTTGGGGTGAAAAAGGGCGATTTTGGGTCAAAAAAGGTGATTTGGGGGTGAAAACCTGTGATTTTTGGGTCAAAATAGCTGATTTTGGGGTGAAAAAGGGTGATTTTGGGTCAAAAAGGGCGATTTTGGGGTGATAAAGGGCGATTTTGGGGTGAAAAAGCTGGTTTTGGGTCAAAAAAGGTGATTTGGGGGTGAAAAACTGTGATTTTTGGGTCAAAATTGCTGATTTTGGGGTGAAAAAAGGCAATTTTGGGTCAAAAAGGGGGATTTTGGGGTCAAAAAGGGGGATTTTGGGGTCAAAAAGGGGGATTTTGGGGTCAAAAAGGGGGATTTTGGCTCTAAACTCACTCATTGAAGTCCTCCTCAGCGAAGGGCACGTCCTCGATGAGCGCGGCCGAGTGCACATTGAAGAAGATGCCCAGGAGCAGCTGGGGGGGGGGGGGGTCAGACCCACACTTGGGGGGCAGGCAGGACCCACAGCGCCCCATAGGGCCCAATGGGACCAAAGCAGCCCCATAGGAACCTCACTGAAGTCCATAGGAACACCCTTGAGCCTATATAGGGAGCCCCTCCACCCCTATAGGGACCCCACTGGGCTCCATAGGGGCTCCCTCCAGCCCCATAGGGACCCCTTTGAGCCCCATAGGGACCCCATGGGTCCATAGCGACCATCTCCCAGCCCCATAGAATCCATTGAGCCCCACAGGGACCCCATTGAGCCCCATAGGGACCCTCTCCAGCCCCATAGGGACCCCTTTCAGGCCCATAGGAACCCTTTGAGCCCCATAGAGACCCCATTGGACAGGGGCCCCCTCCAGCCCACAGAGGACTCCATTAAGCCCTAAAGGGAACCCCCCAGCCCCATAACGATAGCCTTGAGCCCCATAGGGATCGCCTCCAGCCCTATAGGGACCCCATGAGACCCATACAGACCCCCCCAGCCCCACAGAGACCCCACTGAGCTCTATAGGGACCCCCTCCAGCCCCATAGGGATCCCCATCGAGCCCCACTGTGACCCCCCACACCCCCAATGGCCTCTGCCCTATAGATCCCCATGAGCCCCACAGAACCCCCTTTGTGCCCCAGACACCCCATAGCCCCCATAGAACCCCTTTGTGCCCCCAAGACAACCCATAGCCCCATAGAACCCCCTTTGTGCCCCATAGCCCCCCTCCACAGAGCCCACATCAGACTCCAGGAGGCAGAGCCGCAGGCCCTCTTGGGCCCGCAGCACAGCAGCGACACCATCGCGGCCGGTTCGGGTCCGTTCGGGTTCCGTTCGGGCCGGTTCGGAGCGGTTCGGGTCCGTTCGGGCCGGTTCGGAGCGGTTCGGGCCCGCTCGGAGCGGTTCGGGTCCGCTCGGAGCGGTTCGGGTCCGCTCGGGGGGGGGTGGTGGTCTCGGCTGCTCCTCGCACGGCGCCTGCGCCGCTTGGGAGCCGCTCGGCTCTGTTCGGAGCTGCTCGGAAGGGCTCGGGTCTCTTCGTGGAGTGCTCGGCTCTGCTCGGAAGGGGATGGGTGCTGGGAGGGGTTCGGACCCCGTTTCGGAGGGGTTCGGGTCGGTTCGGGTGCCCCTCGGGGGAGGTTCGGAGGGGTTCGGCTCCTCGGAGGGGGCTCGGGTCTCTTCGGAAGTGCTCGGCTCTGCTCGGAAGGGGACGGGAGGGGGACGGAGTCTCGGGGGGGGGGGATTCGGACCTGTTCGGAGAGGTTCGGAAGGGTTCGGAAGGGTTCCGGCTCCTCGGAGGGGGCTCGGCTGCCCTCGGAACCACTCGGAAGGGTTCGGGTCTATTCGGAAGGGGTCAGGAGGGGTGGGCTTCTCGGGGGGCGGTTCGGAAGGGTTCGGGTGGGTTCGGCTCCTCGGGGGGGGGGGGGGGGGCGGGGGTTCGGACCTGTTCGGGTGGGTTCGGGTCAGTTCCGGCTCCTCGGAGGGGCTCGGCTGCGCTTCGGAAGCACTCGGAAGGGTTCGGGCGGGTTCGGCTCCTTGGATGGGCTCGGGTCGGTTTGGGCCGGTTCGGTTCCTCGGGGGGGTTCGGGGTGGGATCGGGTCCGTTCGGGTCGGATCGGGCCGGGTCGGGTCCGTTCGGTTCCTTTCGGTTCCTTTCGGCTCCTCGGAAGCGCTCGGCCCGGTCCGGACCAGCGGGAACCCCTCTCGGGGCTCGGCTGCTCCTCCTAAGCCCCGCCCCCTGTGCGTGACCACGCCCCCTCTTAGGCCACGCCCCCTCCCGTTCGCTACCATTGCCCCACGGAGGGACGGGCGCCGTCTGTGACGTCACTCGGGGGCGTGGCCAACGGGAGCACCCGGACCCTTCCCCCACCCCTCCCTCGCTCCGCTGCCGTGGGACAGGGTGCGTCACGCGTGACGTCACGCCAACGCGCGCTCTCATTGGCTCTTTCGGCGCCCCTCCCCCCCCAAAGGTCACATTGACTGGGGGGGGGGAGGTGCTAAAAATAGCCCGGCCCCTCCCCCCACCCCGCCATGGGGGGGAGGGGCTGAAAGGGGGGGGGGAGGGGCGGTGCCGTTCCCGCCCCATTTTGGGGCTAAAAGAGGCTGAAACGGGCAACAAAGGGGGCGGGGCCTCGGGGGGGAGGGGCGGGGTCACGCGGGGTCACCTGGGGCCGCCCCTCCCCCACCTCCACCCCTCGGGGGGGTTCCCCCGCCCCTCCCCCCACCCCCCCCCATGCATGGGAAAGGGGGGGAGGGGCGGGGCTTCCCCCGCCCCCCCTCCCCCTCCCCGCTGGAGCCCGGAGCGGAGGCTGCGACCCCCCTGCCCCATAGAGACCCCCCATTGCCCTATAGAGACCCCATTGCCCCATAACTGCCCCATAGAGACCCCCATTGCCCCATAGAGACCCCCATTGCCCCATAACTGCCCCATAGAGACCCCCCATTGCCCCATAGAGACCCCCATTGCCCCATAACTGCCCCATAGAGACCCCCCATTGCCCCATAGAGACCCCCATTGCCCCATAACTGCCCCATAGAGACCCCCCATTGCCCTATAGAGACCCCCCATTACCCCATAGAGACCCCCATTGCCCCATAACTGCCCTATAGAGACCCCCCATTGCCCTATAGAGACCCCCCTGCCCCGTAAATGCCCCATAACAACACCCCCATTGCCCCATAACTGCCCCATAGAGACCCTTCCGTGCCCCATAACTAACACCCCACTGCCCCATAACTGACCCCTAACTCAACACCTCCACCCCATAGGGACCCTCATTGCCCCGTAAGTGTCCCCCCCGGCCCCATAACTGCCCCCCACTGACCTCCCCCACTGCCCCATAGCAATCTCCCTGCCCCATAAGTGCCCCATTGACCCCCCAATGGCCACTGGGTTCCATCAGATGCTGGAGGAGGACGAGGTAAGGGGGGGGGGAGGTCACTTATGGGGCAGAGGGGGTCACTTATGGGTCTGGGGGGTCACTTATGGGTCTGGAGGGGTCACTTATGGGGCAGAGGGGGTCACTTGTGGGTCTGGAGGGGTCACTTATGGGTCTGGAGGGGTCACTTATGGGTCTGGGGGGTCACTTATGGGTCTGGGGGCTCACTTATGGGTCTGGGGGGTCACTTATGGGTCGGGGCTCACTTATGGGTCTGGGGGTGTCACTTATGGGTCTGGAGGGGTCACTTATGGGTCTGGGGGCTCACTTATGGGTCTGGGGGGTCACTTATGGGTCTGGGGGGGTCACTTATGGGGCAGAGGGGGTCACTTATGGGTCTGGGGGGGTCACTTATGGGTCTGGGGGCTCACTTATGGGTCTGGGGGGGTCACTTATGGGGCAGAGGGGGTCACTTATGGGTCTGGGGGGTCACTTATGGGGCAGGGGGTGTAGGTCTGACCCCAAATGCCCATATAAGGGCAGCCCATGGGGGGGAGGGGCCAAGCGCTGACCCCGCCCCCCCACCAGGAGGGGGCGGGGCCTCCGGAAGAGGGGGGCGGGGCCTTGCCCCCCTCCTTGCTCCTCGCTGTGGTCGCGGCTGCCCTGGGCTCGATCCAAGTGGGCTTCAATGTGGGGGTGCTCAATGTGCCCCATAGGGTGAGCCCCATAGGGACCCATAGAGACCCATAGGGACCCATAGAGACCCCATAGAGACCCCATAGGGACCCATAGAGACCCATAGGGACCCATAGAGACCCCATAGAGACCCCATAGGGACCCCATAGGGACCCATAGAGAGGGAATGGGCCCCATAGGAAGTGAATGGGCCCCATAGATGGGTGATGTATGGGGCGGGACCCATTGATGGATGTGGGAGCCACAGGTGGTTGGGAGCCCCATAGCTGGGGGAATGCCCCACTGCTGAGTAGGTGCCCCATAGCGCTCTTCCTGCCCCATAGCAGTGTCCCTGCCCCATAGCTCTCTGCCCGCCCCATAGGTCTCTCCCTGCCCCATAGCTGTCTCCTTACCCCATAGCTCTCTCCCCACCCCATAGCGCTGCCCCATAGCTCTCTCCCCGCCCCATAGCAGTGTCCCTGCCACATAGCACTGCCCCATAGCTCTCTCCCCACCCCATAGCAGTGTTCCTGCCCCATAGTTCCCTCTTTGCCCCATAGCACTGCCCCATAGCTCTCTCCCTGCCCCATAGGTCTCTCCTTACCCCATAGCTCTCTCCCCGCCCCATAGCTCTCTCCCTGCCCCATAGCTCTCTCCTTACCCCATAGCTCTCTCCCTGCCCCATAGCTCTCTCCTTACCCCATAGCTCTCTCCCTGCCCCATAGCTCTCTCCTTACCCCATAGCTCTCTCCCTGCCCCATAGCTCTCTCCTTACCCCATAGCTCCCTCTTTGCCCCATAGCTCTCTCCCCACCCCATAGCTCTCTCCTTACCTGATAGCACCATTCCTGCCCCATAGCTCTCTCCCTGCCCCATAGCTCCCTCTTTGCCCCATAGCGCTGCCCCATAGCTCTCTCCCTGCCCCATAGCTCTCTCCCCGCCCCATAGCTCTCTCCCCGCCCCATAGCTCTCTCCCTGCCCCATAGGTCTCTCCTTACCCCATAGCTCTCTCCCTGCCCCATAGCTCTCTCCCTGCCCCATAGCGCTGCCCCATAGCTCTCTCCCCGCCCCATAGCTCTCTCCCTGCCCCACAGCTCTCTCCCTGCCCCATAGCTCTCTCCTTACCCCATAGCTCTCTCCCTGCCCCACAGCTCTCTCCCCGCCCCATAGCTCTCTCCCTGCCCCACAGCTCTCTCCCTGCCCCATAGCTCTCTCCTTACCCCATAGCTCTCTCCCTGCCCCATAGCTCTCTCCTTACCCCATAGCTCTCTCCCTGCCCCATAGCTCTCTCCTTACCCCATAGCTCTCTCCCTGCCCCATAGCTCTCTCCTTACCCCATAGCTCCCTCTTTGCCCCATAGCTCTCTCCCCACCCCATAGCTCTCTCCTTACCTGATAGCACCATTCCTGCCCCATAGCTCTCTCCCTGCCCCATAGCTCCCTCTTTGCCCCATAGCGCTGCCCCATAGCTCTCTCCCTGCCCCATAGCTCTCTCCCCGCCCCATAGCTCTCTCCCCGCCCCATAGCTCTCTCCCTGCCCCATAGGTCTCTCCTTACCCCATAGCTCTCTCCCTGCCCCATAGCTCTCTCCCTGCCCCATAGCTCTCTCCTTACCCCATAGCTCTCTCCCCGCCCCATAGCTCTCTCCCTGCCCCGTAGCGCTGCCCCATAGCTCTCTCCTTACCCCATAGTTCCCTCTTTGCCCCATAGCACTGCCCCATAGCTCTCTCCCTGCCCCATAGCTCTCTCCTTACCCCATAGCTCTCTCCTTACCCCATAGCTCTCTCCCTGCCCCATAGCTCCCTCTTTGCCCCATAGCGCTGCCCGATAGCTCTCTCCCTGCCCCATAGGTCTCTCCTTACCCCATAGCTCTCTCCTTACCCCATAGCTCTCTCCCTGCCCCATAGCGCTGCCCCATAGCTCTCTCCTTACCCCATAGCTCTCTCCCTGCCCCATAGCTCTCTCCTTACCCCATAGCTCTCTCCCTGCTCCATAGCTCTCTCCTTACCCCATAGCTCTCTCCCTGCCCCATAGCTCTCTCTTTGCCCCATAGCGCTGCCCCATAGCTCTCTCCCTGCCCCATAGCTCTCTCTTTGCCCCATAGCTCTCTCCCTGCCCCATAGCTCTCTCCTTACCCCATAGCTCTCTCCCCGCCCCATAGCTCCCTCTTTGCCCCATAGCTCTCTCCCTGCCCCATAGCTCTCTCCTTACCCCATAGCTCCCTCTTTGCCCCATAGCTCCCTCTTTGCCCCATAGCTCTCTCCCCACCCCATAGCTCTCTCCTTACCTGATAGCACCATTCCTGCCCCATAGCTCTCTCCCTGCCCCATAGCTCTCTCCCTGCCCCATAGCGCTGCCCCATAGCTCTCTCCCTGCCCCATAGCTCTCTCCCTGCCCCATAGCTCTCTCCCTGCCCCATAGCGCTGCCCCATAGCTCTCTCCCTGCCCCATAGCGCTGCCCCATAGCTCTCTCCCTGCCCCATAGCTCTCTCCTTACCCCATAGCTCTCTCCCTGCCCCATAGCTCTCTCCTTACCCCATAGCTCTCTCCCTGCCCCATAGCTCTCTCCTTACCCCATAGCTCTCTCCCCGCCCCATAGCTCTCTCCCTGCCCCATAGCTCTCTCCCTGCCCCACAGCTCTCTCCCTGCCCCATAGCTCTCTCCCTGCCCCACAGCTCTCTCCCTGCCCCACAGCTCTCTCCTTACCCCCCCCCCCCCCCGCTCTCTCTCTCTCCCCTCCCCCCAGGCTCTCTGGGGCCCCTCCAATTCCTCGCAGTGGCCCCGCGGCCCCTCCCCCCCCCTCGCCGTTTCCCTCCTCCCCCTCGGGGCCGTTCCCGCGGGGCTGGCGGCGGCGCCCGCGGCTCAGAGGCTCGGACGGTGCCCGGGGGCGGGGCTTAAAGGGGGCGGGGCCTGGAGGGGGGCGGGGCTCAAAGGGGGCGGGGCTTAATGGGAGCAGGGCTTGAAGGAGGTGGGGGCTGAGGGGGCGGAGCTTGGAGGGGGTGGGGCTTAATGGGTGTGGGTTTAAAGGAGGCGGGGCTTAAAGGGAGCAGGGCTTGAAGGAGGTGGGGGCTGAGGGGGTGGAGCTTGGAGGGGCGGGGCTTAAAGGGGGCGGGGCTTAATGGGAGCAGGGCTTGAAGGAGGTGGGGGCTGAGGGGCGGAGCTTGGAGGGGCGGGGCTTAAAGGGGGCGGGGCTTAATGGGAGCAGGGCTTGAAGGAGGTGGGGGCTGAGGGGCGGAGCTTGGAGGGGCGGAGCTTGGAGGGGGCGGGGCTTAAAGGGAGCAGGGCTTGAAGGAGGTGGGGGCTGAGGGGGTGGAGCTTGGAGGGGGCGGGGCTTAAAGGGGGCAGGGTGTGAGTGGGGCAGGTCTCGAGGGGGAGGGGCTTAAAGGGACGAGGCTGAAAGGGGGTGGGGCTTAAAAGGACCGAGCGCAAAGGGGAGGGGCTTGGGTGGGGCGGGGCTTAAAGGTGGGGGGTTTAAAGGGGCGGGGCATGAAGGGGCGGAGCTTTAGGGGGGTGGGGCTTGGAGGGAGGCTGGGTTCAAAGGGCTGGGACCTAAACGGGGCGAAGCCTGATGGGGCCCTAAGGGGGGCGGGGCTTGAAGAGGTGGCGCCAAATGGGTGTGAGGCTTAAAGGGGCGGGGCTTAAAGGGGGAGGGGCCTGGGGCTTGAGGTGGGCGGAGCGTGGGGGCTTAAGGGGGCGGGGCTAAAGAGAGGCGGGGGCGTGGCCGCCGCCCGCCGTGGCCCCGCCCCTCCCCTTGCAGGAAAGGCGCCCTATTGGCCAGTAACGGGCTGGCGGTGATTGGAGGAGCCCTGATGGGCGGGGCCAAGCTGGGCCCCACCTACGCCCTCGTCGTCATTGGCCGCTTGGTCACCGGCCTCCACTCAGGTACCGCCCCTTCACGGGGCCGCGCACGCGATTGGTTGGCGGCGGGGGGGGTGGGGGGGGTTGGGGGCGTGGCCGGTCGTGACCCCGCCCCCTGCCCGCAGGCCTGGCCTCGGGATTGGTCCCCTTGTACCTGGAGGAGGTGGCTCCGCCCAGCCTGCAGGGGGCGCTCGGCGCCGTGCACGAGGCCGGCGTCGCCCTGGGGATGCTGACGTCACAGGTGGGGGCGTGGCCTCGGGAGGGGCGGGCCGGTGGGGGGGGGGGGGCCTCAGCTATCGCGACACCGGGGGCCGTAAAGCGGCGCTATCGCGACACTGGGGGCCGTAAAGCGGTGTTATCGCGACAGTGGGTGCCGGAAAGCGGTGTTATCGCGACAGTGGGTGCCGTTTGGCCACACTGGGGTGTGCTATTGCGGCGCTATCAGGACACTGGGCGCCATATCGTGACAGTGCAGTGTCGTATGGCGGCACTATCACGACACTGGATGCTTTATCGCGACACTGGGGCTCCGTATCGTGGCGCTATCACAACACCCGGTGCTGTATCATGGCGCTATCATGATACTGGGTGCCGTATCGCAGCACCATCACGACACCAGGCGCCATTTCGCGCCGCTATCGTGACACCAGGGGGCGGTATCACGACACTGGGTGCCCTATGGCGACCCCGGGTGCCATATCGCCCTTCTGGAGTGCCGTATCGCGGCGCTATCACGACATCGGTTGCCCTATCGCGGCGCTATCGCGCTGGCGGGGCCGTATCGCGGCGCTATCACGACACCGGGTGCCCTATCGCGACACTGCAGTGCCGTGCGGCGGCGCTGCGACACCCCCCCCCCCCCCGGGTGCCGTAAAGCGACGCCGGCCGCCGTAAAGCGGTGCTATCGCGACACTGCGGCGCTCCCCCGACGCCCGGTGCCGTCCCGTCCCCCGCAGGTGCTGGCGCTGCCGGCGCTGCTGGGCTCCGCGCATGCGCTGCCGGCGCTGCTGGCCCTGGGGCTGCTCCCGGCCGCGCTCCAGCTCCTGCTGCTGCCGCTGGGCCCCGGCGCCGCCCGCGGTGAGAACCGGAACCGGAACCGGAACCGGACCCCCCCCATTCCCTTAACCCCGCCCCCCTCCGGGTTTAACCCCGCCCACTTCCCCCCCAGGCGCATGCGCGGGCGCAGGCCCCGCCCCCGGGCTGGCGCGGCTCTGGGGCCGGGCCCAGCTCCGGCAGCCGCTGGCGCTCGCGGTGGGGGCGGCGCTGGTGAAGGAGCTGGCGGGGATCGGAGCGGTGAGGAGGGGCGGGGCCTAAAGAGGGGCGGGGCCTAAAGAGGGGCGGGGCCTAAGGGGGCGGGAGCTGGAGGGGGAGGAGCTTAAAGGGGAGGAAACTGAATGGGGCGGGGCTTAAAGGGGAGGGGCTACAGGGAGAGGGTGTAAAGGGGAGCCTGTAAAGGGGGCGGGGCTTAAAGGGGGCGTAGCCTTTGATCAGGTGGGGGCAAGGGGTGGGGCTTAAAGAGGGGCGGGGTCTAAAGGGGAGGGGCTAAAGGGGGAGGAGCCTAAAAGGTGTCGGTGCCTAAAGGGGCGGCGCCTACAGGGAGCAGAGCTTAAAGGGGGCGGAGCTTAAAGGGGAGGAGCCCAAAGAGGGGCGGAGCTAAATGGGGGAGCCTAAAGGGGGCGGGGCCTACAGGGGATGGAGCTTAAAGGGGGCGGAGCTTAAAGGGGAGGAGCCTAAAAAAGGGCAGAGCTAAATGGGGGGAGCCTAAAGGGGGCGGAGCCTAAGGGGGCGGGGCCTACTGGGGACGGAGCTTAAAGGGGGCGGAGCTTAAAGGGGAGGAGCCTAAAAAAGGGCAGAGCTAAATGGGGGGAGCCTAAAGGGGGCGGAGCCTAAGGGGGCGGGGCCTACTGGGGACGGAGCTTAAAGGGGCGGAGCTTAAAGGGGAGGAGCCTAAAAAAGGGCAGAGCTAAATGGGGGGAGCCTAAAGGGGGCGGAGCCTAAGGGGGCGGGGCCTACTGGGGACGGAGCTTAAAGGGGAGGAGCCTAAAGAGGGGCGTGGCTTCTGAGAGGATGGGCCAATGGGGAGTGGCTTAAAGCGGGGCGAGGCCTAAGGGGAGGAGCCTATGGGAGACAAGGGGCGGGGCCTGACGCTGGCTCCGCCCCCTTCTGCCCCCCCCCCCCCATAGCTCCATTACTACTCGACGGCCATCTTTGAGCGGGCGGGGCTGGCGCAGCCCACGTGGGCCACGGTGGCCACCGGCGCCACCAACATGGCCGCCACCGTGCTGGCGGTAAGCCCCGCCCCCTGGCCGCGGGCCCTCAGCCAATGGGAGGCTCCCGTTGACGAGGCGCGCGCGGGTCCTCCCTGCCTGCAGGCGGCGCTGTTGCGGAGGGCGGGGCGCCGGGCGCTGCTGCTGGGCGGGCTCCTGGGCATGGCGGCGAGCGGCGTGGTGCTGACCCTGGGGCTGAGCCTGAGGGTGAGCGAGCGGGAACGGCCCCAAAGCGGCCCCAAACTGCCCCAAACTGACCCTAAACTGCCCCAAAGCGGCCCCAAAACGGCCCCAAACTGCCCCAAACTGACCCCAAACTGCCCTAAACTGCCCCAAAACGGCCCCAAACTGCCCCAAACTGCCCCCAAACTGACCCCAAACTGACCCCAAACTGACCCAAACTGACCCCAAACTGCCCCAAACTGACCCCAAACTGACCCAAACTGACCCAAACTGACCCCAAACTGCCCCAAACTGACCCCAAACTGACCCCAAACTGACCCAAACTGCCCCAAACTGCCCCAAACTGACCCCAAACTGACCCAAACTGACCCAAACTGACCCAAACTGCCCCAAACTGACCCCAAACTGCCCCAAACTGACCCCAAACTGACCCCAAACTGACCCAAACTGACCCAAACTGACCCCAAACTGCCCCAAACTGCCCCAAACTGACCCCAAACTGCCCCAAACTGACCCCAAACTGACCCCAAACTGACCCAAACTGACCCAAACTGACCCCAAACTGCCCTAAACTGCCCCAAAACGGCCCCAAACTGCCCCAAACTGCCCTAAACTGCCCCAAAACGGCCCCAAACTGCCCCAAACTGCCCCCAAACTGCCCTAAACTGCCCCAAAACGGCCCCAAACTGCCCCAAACTGCCCTAAACTGCCCCAAAACGGCCCCAAACTGCCCCAAACTGACCCCAAACTGCCCCAAACTGACCCCAAACTGACCTCAAACTGACCCAAACTGACCCAAACTGCCCCAAACTGACCCCAACTGCCCCAAACTGACCCCAACTGACCCAAACTGACCCCAAACTGACCCCAAACTGCCCCAAACTGCCCCAAACTGACCCCAAACTGACCCAAACTGCCCCAAACTGACCCCAAACTGACCCCAAACTGACCCCAAACTGACCCCAAACTGACCCAAACTGACCCCAAACTGCCCCAAACTGACCCCAAACTGACCCCAAACTGACCCCAAACTGACCCAAACTGACCCCAAACTGACCCCAAACTGACCCAAACTGACCCAAACTGCCCCCAACTGACCCAAACTGACCCAAACTGCCCCAAACTGACCCCAAACTGACCCAAACTGACCCAAACTGACCCAAACTGACCCCAAACTGACCCCAACTGCCCCAAACTGACCCCAAACTGACCCAAACTGCCCCAAACTGCCCCAAACTGACCCCAAACTGACCCAAACTGACCCAAACTGACCCAAACTGCCCCAAACTGACCCCAAACTGCCCCAAACTGACCCCAAACTGACCCCAAACTGACCCAAACTGACCCAAAACTGCCCCAAACTGCCCCAAACTGCCCCAAACTGACCCCAAACTGACCCAAACTGACCCAAACTGCCCCAAACCTGACCCAAACTGACCCCAAACTGACCCCAAACTGACCCAAACTGCCCCAAACTGCCCCAAACTGACCCCAAACTGACCCAAACTGACCCAAACTGACCCAAACTGACCCCAAACTGACCCAAACTGACGCAAACTGCCCCAAACTGCCCCCAAACTGACCCAAAATGGCCCCAAAACAACCCCAAACTGCCCCAAACTGCCCCAAACTGCCCCAAACTGCCCCAAACTGACCCAAACTGACCCCAAACTGACCCAAACTGACGCAAACTGCCCCAAACTGCCCCCAAACTGCCCCAAAATGGCCCCAAAACAACCCCAAACTGCCCCAAACTGCCCCCAAACTGCCCCAAACTGCCCCAAACTGCCCCCAAACTGCCCCAAACTGCCCCTCTCCCACCCCTATAGCCCCTCCCCCAGCCCATTATCCCCCATAGCCCCTCCCCCCATCCCCCCATCCCCCCCATTCCCCCCATAGCCCCTCCCCCAGCCCATAGCCCCCCCCTTACCCCCACGCCCCCCTTCTCCCCCATAGCCCCCACGCTCCCTCCCTGTCCCCCCCAGGCCCCATGGCCGCTGCCCCCCACGCTCGCTATGGGGGGGGGGCTCCTCATGGTCGCCTCCTTCGCCCTGGGCCCCGGCGCGGTCGCGCCCCTGCTCCCGGCGGAGCTGATCCCGAGCCCGGCGCGCGCGGCTGCTGCCGGCGTCACCGCGGCCGTGGCCTGGGCCGGGAATGGGGCTGTGGCTGCGGCCGTGCCCGCTATGGAGGTAATGGGGCAGTGGGGGGCGGGGGGGGGCAATGGGGGTCAATGGGGGTCAATGGGGTCAATGGGGTCAATGGGTGTCAATGGGTGTCAATGGGTCTCAATGGGTGTCAATGGGGGTCAATAGGGATCAATGGGGGTCAATGGGGGTCAATAGGGATCAGCGGGGGTCAATGGGGCCAATGGGTATCAATGGGGGTCAATGGGGGTCAATGGGTGTCAATGGGGGTCAATGGGGGTCAATGGGTATCAATGGGGGTCAATGGGTGTCAATGGGGGTCAATGGGGGTCAATGGGGGTCAATGGGAGTCAATGGGGGTCAATGGGGATCAATGGGGATCAAGGGGATCAATGGGTGTCAATGGGGGTCAATGGGTGTCAATGGGTGTCAATGGGGGTCAATGGGGATCAATGGGGGTCAATGGGTGTCAATGGGTGTCAATGGGTATCAATGGGGGTCAATGGGTGTCAATGGGGGTCAATAGGGGTCAATGGGTGTCAATGGGGGTCAATGGGGATCAATGGGGATCAAGGGGATCAATGGGTGTCAATGGGGGTCAATGGGTGTCAATGGGTGTCAATGGGTGTCAATGGGTATCAATGGGGGTCAATGGGTGTCAATGGGTGTCAATGGGGGTCAATGGGGGTCAATGGGTATCAATGGGGATCAATGGGGATCAATGGGTGTCAATGGGTATCAATGGGTGTCAATGGGTGTCAATGGGTATCAATGGGTGTCTGTCAATGGGTATCAATGGGTGTCAATGGGTGTGAATGGGTGTCAATGGGGGTCAATGGGTGTCAATGGGGGTCAGTGGGTATCAATGGGTGTCAATGGGGGTCAATGGGTGTCAATGGGTGTCAATGGGTGTCAATGGGTATCAATGGGTATCAATGGGTATCAATGGGTGTCAATGGGTATCAATGGGTGTCAATGGGTATCAATGAATATCAATGGGTGTCAATGGGTGTCAATGGGTGTCAATGGGTATCAATGGGTGTCAATGGGGGTCAATGGGTGTCAATGGGGGTCAATGGGTATCAATGGGTGTCTGTCAATGGGTATCAATGGGTGTCAATGGGTATCAATGGGTGTCAATGGGGTCAATGGGGTTCAATGGGGTATCAATGGGTCTCAATGGGTGTCAATGGGGGTCAATGGGTGTCAATGGGTGTCAATGGGTATCAATGGGTGTCAATGGGGGTCAATGGGGGTCAATGGGTATCAATGGTTGTCAATGGGTGTCAATGGGTATCAATGGGTGTCAATGGGTATCAATGGGTATCCATGGATGTCAATGGGGGTCAATGGGTGTCAATGGGTGTCAATGGGTGTCAATGGGTGTCAATGGGGGTCAATGGGTGTCAATGGGTGTCAATGGGGGTCAATGGGGGTCAATGGGTGTCAATGGGTGTCAATGGGTGTCAATGGGTATCAATGGGTGTCAATGGGTATCAATGGGTATCCATGGATGTCAATGGGTGTCAATGGGTGTCAATGGGGGTCAATGGGTGTCAATGGGTATCAATGGGTATCCATGGATGTCAATGGGTGTCAATGGGTATCAATGGGGGTCAATGGGTGTCAATGGGGGTCAATGGGTGTCAATGGGGGTCAATGGGGGTCAATGGGTGTCAATGGGGGTCAATGGGTGTCAATGGGGTCAATGGGTGTCAATGGGGTCAATGGGTGTCAATGGGTATCAATGGGGGTCAATGGGTGTCAATGGGTGTCAATGGGTGTCAATGGTGCCCCCGCAGCTCTCCCTGGGCCCGTTCCTGTTGCTCCCGTTCGGGGCCCTCGCGGCCGTTTCTGCCCTTGGGGTGTTCCTGTTCCTGCCCGAGACCCGCGGCGCCCCCCTGGGGCCCCCCCCCAAGCCCAGCACGGAGCTGCGGCTGCTGGCGGGGACCTGACGGACCCCAAACTGCCCCAAACTGCCCCAAAGTGCCCCAAAGTGACCCCAAAGTGCCCCAAACTGACCCCAAACTGCCCCAAACTGCCCCAAACTGACCCCAAACTGCCCCAAACTGCCCCAAACTGACCCCAAACTGCCCCAAACTGCCCCAAACTGACCCCAAACTGCCCCCAAACTGCCCCAAACTGCCCCCAAACTGCCCCAAACTGACCCCAAACTGACCCCAAACTGACCCAAACTGACCCAAACTGACCCCAAACTGCCCCAAACTGCCCCCAAACTGCCCCCAAACTGCCCCAAACTGCCCCAAACTGCCCCCAAACTGCCCCAAACTGACCCCAAACTGCCCCCAAACTGCCCCCAAACTGCCCCAAACTGACCCAAACTGACCCCAAACTGACCCAAACTGCCCCAAACTGACCCCAAACTGACCCCAAACTGCCCCCAAACTGACCCAAACTGCCCCAAACTGCCCCAAACTGCCCCCAAACTGCCCCAAACTGCCCCAAACTGACCCCAAACTGACCCAAACTGACCCAAACTGACCCCAAACTGCCCCAAACTGACCCAAACTGACCCCAAACTGCCCCAAACTGACCCCAAACTGCCCCAAACTGACCCCAAACTGCCCCAAACTGCCCCAAACTGGCCCCAAACTGCCCCAAACTGACCCCAAACTGCCCCAAACTGCCCCAAACTGCCCCAAACTGCCCCAAACTGCCCCAAACTGACCCCAAACTGCCCCAAACTGCCCCAAACTGCCCCAAACTGCCCCCAAACTGCCCCCAAACTGCCCCCAAACTGCCCCAAACTGACCCAAACTGACCCCAAACTGACCCAAACTGCCCCAAACTGACCCCAAACTGACCCCAAACTGCCCCCAAACTGACCCAAACTGCCCCAAACTGCCCCAAACTGACCCCAAACTGACCCCAAACTGACCCCAAACTGCCCCCAAACTGCCCCAAACTGCCCCAAACTGACCCCAAACTGACCCAAACTGACCCAAACTGACCCCAAACTGCCCCAAACTGACCCAAACTGACCCCAAACTGACCCAAACTGACCCCAAACTGCCCCAAACTGACCCCAAACTGCCCCAAACTGACCCCAAACTGCCCCAAACTGCCCCAAACTGGCCCCAAACTGCCCCAAACTGACCCCAAACTGCCCCAAACTGCCCCAAACTGGCCCCAAACTGCCCCAAACTGACCCCAAACTGACCCCAAACTGCCCCAAACTGCCCCAAACTGACCCCAAACTGCCCCAAACTGACCCCAAACTGCCCCAAACTGACCCCAAACTGACCCCAAACTGCCCCAAACTGCCCCAAACTGACCCCAAACTGCCCCAAACTGACCCCAAACTGCCCCAAACTGACCCCAAACTGCCCCAAACTGCCCCAAACTGCCCCAAACTGCCCCAAACTGCCCCAAACTGCCCCAAACTGGCCCCAAACTGCCCCAAACTGCCCCAAACTGCCCCAAACTGACCCCAAACTGCCCCAAACTGCCCCAAACTGACCCCAAACTGCCCCAAACTGCCCCAAACTGACCCCAAACTGACCCAAACTGACCCCAAACTGCCCCAAACTGCCCCCAACTGCCCCAAACTGACCCCAAACTGACCCAAACTGCCCCAAACTGCCCCAAACTGCCCCAAACTGACCCCAAACTGCCCCAAACTGCCCCAAACTGCCCCAGTTTTGTGCCCCCCCCCCCAAAGAAGCCCTGAGTCCAATCTGGCCCCGTGGTGTTATTGGGGGGCCCAATGTAAAGGGGGGTCCATCCCATGTTATCCATAGGGATCGGGTCCATCCCACGTTATCCATAGGGATCGGGTCCATCCCCCGTTATCCATAGGGATCGGGCCCATCCCCCGTTATCCATAGGGATCGGATCCATCCCCCGTTATCCATAGGGATCGGGCCCATCCCCCGTTATCCATAGGGATCGGATCCATCCCACGTTATCCATAGGGATCGGGTCCATCCCACGTTATCCATAGGGATCGGGTCCATCCCCCGTTATCCATAGGGATCGGATCCATCCCCCGTTATCCATAGGGATCGGGTCCATCCCCCGTTATCCATAGGGATCGGATCCATCCCCCGTTATCCATAGGGATCGGGTCCATCCCCCGTTATCCATAGGGATCGGATCCATCCCACGTTATCCATAGGGATCGGATCCATCCCATGTTATCCATAGGGATCGGGTCCATCCCACGTTATCCATAGGGATCGGATCCATCCCCCGTTATCCATAGGGATCGGGTCCATCCCCCGTTATCCATAGGGATCGGATCCATCCCCCGTTATCCATAGGGATCGGGTCCATCCCCCGTTATCCATAGGGATCGGATCCATCCCCCGTTATCCATAGGGATCGGGTCCATCCCCCGTTATCCATAGGGATCGGGCCCATCCCCCGTTATCCATAGGGATCGGGTTCATCCCACGTTATCCATAGGGATCGGATCCATCCCATGTTATCCATAGGGATCGGGTCCATCCCACGTTATCCATAGGGATCGGATCCATCCCCCGTTATCCATAGGGATCGGGTCCATCCCACGTTATCCATAGGGATCGGATCCATCCCCCGTTATCCATAGGGATCGGGCCCATCCCCCGTTATCCATAGGGATCGGATCCATCCCCCGTTATCCATAGGGATCGGGCCCATCCCCCGTTATCCATAGGGATCGGATCCATCCCCCGTTATCCATAGGGATCGGGTCCATCCCACGTTATCCATAGGGATCGGATCCATCCCCCGTTATCCATAGGGATCGGGTCCATCCCCCGTTATCCATAGGGATCGGGTCCATCCCACGTTATCCATAGGGATCTCCCCCCCCAACATGGCGCCTCCCCCTCCCTCCCTCCTTCTCCACCTCCCTCCCCATTCCCGCGCATGCGCGGCGCTCTCCGCCCACACCCGTCCCGCGCATGCGCAGTACGCTCCCGAGGAGGACGGGGGGGTGAGGCGGGGCGGGGCGCGCATGCGCACTCTCGGCCCGCGGGGACGGGGTGGGGGGGGTTCGCAGGAGCCAGCGCGGCGGCGGCGGCGGTTGCGATCGCGGACGCGGGGGGGGGGTGAGTCGCGACATGGCGCGAGAGAACCACGTGGTTGGGGGGGGGGGTTTAAACCGGGGTCGGGGGGAACGGGGGGGGGTGTTAAATTGTGGTCCGGGGGGAGGGGAACGTGGGGGGGGGGTTTAAAGGCGAAAACCGGGGTTTAAACGAGGAGTTCCCCCCCCCCCCCCCCGCGGCGCTCAGATGGGCCCGGCCCGCGTGGCGCGCGCCGCACGCACACTCACGCACACTCCCCCCCCCCCCCCTATATAAAGCGGGCGCCCCCCGGCGCTCCCCCTCAGACCGGCGGCAGCCGCCGCCCCGCACGGACGCTCCCGCTGCTTCCCTTCCCCTTTCCCCTTCCCCTCCTCTTGAGCCCCTTTCAGACCCCCCCGGAACCCCTATTCCTGAGGTAAACCCGCCCTTAAACAGCCATTAGAAGGCGGGGGGGGGGGTGGTGGTGGTGGTGGCGGCGCGGCCTCGCCGCTGCCCTGGGTTAACGGGGTGGGGTGGGGGGGGTTTAAGGGGTCGGAAGGGGGATAAAGGGGTTGCGGACCCCCCCACTGTGTTAAAGGGGTGTTGGGGGCCGGGTTTAGGGCCCCCCCCGGTCGGAGTTTGGGGGCCATGTGGCCGGTGAGGCCTAGGCCCGGGTTGCGGCCTGGCCGCCATGTGCCGGCCGGCGGTGGAGGTGGGGGGGGGGGGGGGGTGGTGAAGAAGGCGCCTGCGCTTTAATGGAGGGGGGGTGAAAGGCACGAGGACCCCCCCCCCCCAGCATCAAGGGGGGGTTAAGGAAAGGGGGGACCCCCCTGTACCGGGGGTTTTGGGGTCACCCTCGGGCCCCCCGCATGCACTTAATGGGCGGCCCCATTGGCCCCGGTTATGGGGAGCGGGGGGGAAGCGACGTGGGTGCCACGTGGGGGGGGGGCCCAACCGGTGTCCGTGACCCCCTTTATGGGGGTCCCCAATGCTATGGGGGGAGCCCAGCACCCCATAGGGGCTCCCCGTGTCCCTGTCGGGGGGTCCTTGGCCTCCTTTATGGGGGTCCCCAATGCTATGGGGGGGGTCCTCACTCCCTATAGGGGATCCCCAGGTTCCTTTGGGGGGGAGGTCCCCGATCCCTCTGGGGGCTTCCCCCCCATTCTGTGCCCTGCTCTAACCTTGTCCCTGCTTGTTTTGGGGTCCCCCCCTTTATTCCTCCTTGTCCTCCCCGTATCCTTATTCCCTGATGTTCCCTTTCTGCCCCCTTTGTCCCCAACCCTCCTTATCCCCATTCTCGTGTCCCCCCCTTGGCCCCCATCCCCTTCTCCCCCTTTATCCCCATTCCTATGTCCCCTCCATGGCCCCATCCTTTTGTCCCCCATACCCCCTTTGTCCCCCTTTCTCCCCATATCCCTTGTGTCCCCCCCAATGTCCCCATATCCCCCTTTATCCCCATATCCATTGTCCCCCCCATATCCCCTTTATCCCCATGTCCCTTGTTTCCCCTCTATGTCTCTATATCCCCTTTATCCCCATATCCACCCTTACCCCCTTTCTCCCCCCTTTACCCCCCTGTCCCCCCATATCCCCCCTTTATCCCCCTTCCTCCCTATATCCCGTGTCCCCCCCATGTCCCCATATCCCCTTTATCCCCATGTCTGTTGTTCTCTCTCCATGTCTCTATATCCCCTTCATCTCTCTCCCCATATCTCTTGTCCCCCCCATATCCCCTTTATCCCCATGTCCCCCCCATGCCCCCATCCTTTTATCCCCCATATCCTGCTTTATCCCCGTGTCCCCCCCATGTCCCCTTATCCCCCTTTATTCCCATCCCCATGTCCCATATCCCCCCTTTATTTATCCCCATCCCTGTGTGCCCATCCTTTGATTCTCCGTATCCCCCCCCATATCCCCCCCCTTATCCCCTTTCTCCCCATATCCCTGGGGTCCCCCCAGAGCCACAGCCATGGCGGATGACCTGGACTTCGAGACGGGCGACGCGGGCGCCTCGGCCACCTTCCCCATGCAGTGCTCGGCGCTGCGCAAGAACGGCTTCGTCGTCCTCAAGGGCCGGCCCTGCAAGATCGTCGAGATGTCCACCTCCAAAACGGGCAAGCACGGGCACGCCAAGGTCAGCGGCACCCCCCAAACACCCCCAAACGCACCTACAAACACCTAAACCAGCCCGAAACGCACCTACAAACACCTAAACCAGCCCGAAACGCACCTACAAACACCTAAACCAGCCCGAAACACACCTACAAACACCTAAACCAGCCCGAAACGCACCTACAAACACCTAAACCAGCCCCAAACGCACCTACAAACACCTAAACCAGCCCGAAACGCACCTACAAACACCTAAACCAGCCCGAAACGCACCTACAAACACCTAAACCAGCCCCAAACGCACCTACAAACACCTAAACCAGCCCCAAACGCACCTACAAACACCTAAACCAGCCCCAAACGCACCTACAAACACCTAAACCACCCCCAAACGCACCTACAAACACCTAAACCAGCCCCAAACGCACCTACAAACACCTAAACCAGCCCCAAACGCACCTACAAACACCTAAACCAGCCCCAAACGCACCTACAAACACCTAAACCAGCCCGAAACGCACCTACAAACACCTAAACCAGCCCGAAACGCACCTACAAACACCTAAACCAGCCCCAAACGCACCTACAAACACCTAAACCAGCCCGAAACGCACCTACAAACACCTAAACCAGCCCGAAACGCACCTACAAACACCTAAACCAGCCCGAAACGCACCTACAAACACCTAAACCAGCCCGAAACGCACCTACAAACACCTAAACCAGCCCCAAACGCACCTACAAACACCTAAACCAGCCCCAAACGCACCTACAAACACCTAAACCAGCCCCAAACGCACCTACAAACACCTAAACCAGCCCCAAACGCACCTACAAACACCTAAACCAGCCCGAAACGCACCTACAAACACTTAAACCACCCCGAAACACCCCAAAATACACCCCAAAACACCTAAACCACCCCAAAATACCCCCAAACACCCCAAAACACATCTACAAACACCAAAACCACCCCAAAACACACCTAAAAACACTTAAACCACCCCAAAACACACCTACAAACACCCCAAAACACACCTAAAAACACCTAAACCAGCCCAAAAACACCCCAAACCACCCCAGAATACCCCAAAACACACCTAAAAGCACCTAAACCAGCCCGAAACACCCCAAAACACACCTAAAAACACTTAAACCACCCCAAAAGACACCTACAAACACCAAAACCACCCCAAAACACACCTAAAACCACCTAAACCACCCCAAAAGACACCTACAAACACCTAAACCACCCCAAAATACCCCCCAAACACCCCAAAACACACCTAAAAATACCTAAACCAGCCTGAAACACCCCGAAACACACCTAAAAACACCTAAACCACCCCAAAATACCCCTGGAACACCCCAAAACACACCTACAAACACCTAAACCAGCCCGAAACACCCCAAAACACACCTAAAAACACTTAAACCACCCCAAACCACCCCAGAATACACGTAAAACCACCTAAACCACCCCAAAATACCCCCCAAACACCCCAAAACACACTTAAAACCACCTAAACCAGCCCAAAACACCCCCGAAACGCCCCCAAACACACCTAAAACCACCTAAACCACCCCAAAATACCCTCCAGACACCCCAAAACACACTTAAAAACACCTAAACCAGCCCAAAACACCCCAAAACACCCCAAAACCACCCCAAAACACCCCAAAACCATCCCAAACCACCCCCCAACCACCATCCCCCCCCCCCCGCCACAATCGACCTCCCCTCGAACGCCCCTCACTTGGCCCCAAACCCCCCTGAACCCCCCCCAACCCCTCTAAATCAGCCCCAAATGGCCCCAACCCCCCCCCAAAACCTTCCTATCCCCCCTGAAGCCCCCCAACCCCCCCCCAAATCACCCCTAAACCCCCCTGGAACCCAAAACCCCCCCCAAATGGCCTTCAACCCCTGTAAACCCCCCTAAATCCCCCCAGACCCCCCCAAATGGTTCCTTCCCCCCCATTGCCCCCCCCAAATGGTTCCAACCCCCCCTAAACCCCCCCATTGCCCCCGCCAAATGGTTCCTTCCCCCCCATTGCCCCCCCAAAAGCCCCCCAAATGGTTCCAACCCCCCCCAAAAGCCCCTCAAATGGTTCCTTCCCCCCCATTGCTCCCCCCAAATGGTTCCTTCCCCCCCATTGCCCCCCCAAAATGCCCCCCAAATGGTTCCAACCCCCCCTAAACCCAACCCAACCCCCCCTAAACCCCCCCATTGCCCCCCCCAAATGGTTCCAACCCCCCCAAACCCCTCCATGGCCCCTCCAAACCCCCCCCAAAAAGCCCCCCAAATGGTTCCTTCCCCCCCATTGCCCCCCCAAGTGCCCCCCAAATGGTTCCAACCCCCCCAAATGCTTCCCAAATGGTTCCAACCCCCCCTAAACCCAACCCAACCCCCCCTAAACCCTCCCATTGCCCTCCCCAAATGGTTCCAACCCCCCCAAACCCCTCCATGGCCCCTCCAAACCCCCCCCAAAAGCCCCCCAAATGGTTCCAACCCCCCCCAAACCCCCCCCAAATGCCCCCCAAATGGTTCCAACCCCCCCAAACCCCCCCAAATGCTTCCCAAATGGTTCCAACCCCCCCTAAACCCAACCCAACCCCCCCTAAACCCCCCCATTGCCCCCCCCAAATGGTTCCAACCCCCCCAAACCCCTCCATGGCCCCTCCAAACCCCCCCCAAAAGCCCCCCAAATGGTTCCTTCCCCCCCATTGCCCCCCCAAGTGCCCCCCAAATGGTTCCAACCCCCCCAAACCCCCCCAAATGCTTCCCAAATGGTTCCAACCCCCCCTAAACCCAACCCAACCCCCCCTAAACCCCCCCATTGCCCCCCCAAATGGTTCCTTCCCCCCCATTGCCCCCCCCAAATGCCCTCCAAATGGTTCCAACCCCCCCAAACCCCCCCATTGCCCCCCCAAATGGTTCCTTCCCCCCCATTGCCCCCCCCCCAAATGCCCCCCAAATGGTTCCAACCCCCCCCAAACCCCCCCATTGCCCCCCCAAATGGTTCCTTCCCACCCATTGCCCCCCCCCCCCAAATGCCCCCCAAATGGTTCCAACCCCCCCCAAACCCCCCCATTGCCCCCCCAAATGGTTCCTTCCCCCCCATTGCCCCCCCCAAATGCCCTCCAAATGGTTCCAACCCCCCCCAAACCCCCCCATTGCCCCCCCAAATGGTTCCTTCCCCCCCATTGCCCCCCCCAAATGCCCCCCAAATGGTTCCAACCCCCCCCAAACCCCCCCATTGCCCCCCCAAATGGTTCCTTCCCCCCCATTGCCCCCCCCAAATGCCCTCCAAATGGTTCCAACCCCCCCCAAACCCCCCCATTGCCCCCCCAAATGGTTCCTTCCCCCCCATTGCCCCCCCCAAATGCCCTCCAAATGGTTCCAACCCCCCCCAAACCCCCCCATTGCCCCCCCCCAATGGTTCCTTCCCCCCCCCCATGGCCCAGGTTCACCTCGTGGGCATCGACATCTTCACGGGCAAGAAGTACGAGGACATCTGCCCCTCGACCCACAACATGGACGTGCCCAACATCAAGAGGAACGACTTCCAGGTACCTGCCCCACACTTGGGGGGCAGAGCGCCCCATAGGGAGACACTTAGGGGGCAGAGGGCCCCATAGACAGGCACCTGGGGGGCAGAGGGCCCCATAGGGGGACACTTAGGGGGCAGAGCGCCCCATAGGGAGACACTTAGGGGGCAGAGGGCCCCATAGGGAGACACTTAGGGGGCAGAGGGTCCCATAGGGAGACACTTAGGGGGCAGAGCGCCCCATAGGGAGACACTTAGGGGGCAGAGCGCCCCATAGGGAGACACTTAGGGGGCAGAGCGCCCCATAGGGAGACACTTAGGGGGCAGAGGGCCCCATAGGGAGACACTTAGGGGGCAGAGCGCCCCATAGGGAGACACTTAGGGGGCAGAGGGTCCCATAGGGAGACACTTAGGGGGTAGGGAGCCCCATAGGGAGACACTTAGGGGGCAGAGGGTCCCATAGGGAGACACTTAGGGGGCAGAGGGTCCCATAGGGAGACACTTAGGGGGCAGAGGGTCCCATAGGGAGACACTTAGGGGGCAGAGGGTCCCATAGGGAGACACTTAGGGGGCAGAGCGCCCCATAGGGACACACTTAGGGGGCAGAGGGTCCCATAGGGAGACACTTAGGGGGCAGAGCGCCCCATAGGGATACACTTAGGGGGCAGAGGGCCCCATAGGAGGACGCTTAGGGGGCAGAGGGCCCCATAGGGAGACACTTAGGGGGCAGAGGGTCCCATAGGGAGACACTTAGGGGGTAGGGAGCCCCATAGGGAGACACTTAAGGGGCAGAGGGTCCCATAGGGAGACACTTAGGGGGTAGGGAGCCCCATAGACAGGCAGCTGGGGGGCAGAGCGCCCCATAGGGACACACTTAGGGGGCAGAGTGCCCCATAGGGGGACGCTTAGGGGGCAGAGGGCCCCATAGACCGGCACCTGGGGGGCAGAGGGCCCCATAGGGGGACACTTAGGGGGCAGAGGGTCCCATAGGGATGCACTTAGGGGGCAGAGCACCCCATAGACAGGCACCTGGGGGCAGAGCGCGCCATAGGGAGACACTTAGGGGGCAGAGGGCCCCATAGGGACATAATTGGGGGGCAGAGGGCCCCATAGGGATGCACTTAGGGGGCAGAGCACCCCATAGACAGGCACCTGGGGGCAGAGCGCCCCATAGGGAGACACTTAGGGGGCAGAGGGCCCCATAGGGGGACACTTAGGGGGCAGAGGGTCCCATAGGGATGCACTTAGGGGGCAGAGGGCCCCATAGGGATGCACTTAGGGGGCAGAGGGTCCCATAGGGAGACACTTAGGGGGCAGAGCACCCCATAGACAGGCACCTGGGGGGCAGAGCGCGCCATAGGGAGACACTTAGGGGGCAGAGCGCCCCATAGGGAGACACTTAGGGGGCAGCGGGTCCCATAGGGAGACACTTAGGGGGCAGAGCGCCCCATAGGGAGACACTTAGGGGGCAGAGGGCCCCATAGGGAGACACTTAGGGGGCAGAGCGCCCCATAGGGAGACACTTAAGGGGCAGAGGGTCCCATAGGGAGACACTTAGGGGGCAGAGGGCCCCATAGGGATGCACTTAGGGGGCAGAGGGCCCCATAGGGAGACACTTAGGGGGCAGAGCGCCCCATAGGGATACACTTAGGGGGCAGAGGGCCCCATAGGGAGACACTTAGGGGGCAGAGCGCCCCATAGGGATACACTTAGGGGGCAGAGCGCCCCATAGGGATACACTTAGGGGGCAGAGGGCCCCATAGGAGGACGCTTAGGGGGCAGAGCGCCCCATAGGGAGACACTTAGGGGGCAGAGGGTCCCATAGGGAGACACTTAGGGGGCAGAGCGCCCCATAGGGAGACACTTAGGGGGCAGAGAGCCCCATAGGGAGACACTTAGGGGGCAGAGCGCCCCATAGGGAGACACTTAGGGGGCAGAGCGCCCCATAGGGACATAATTGGGGGGCAGAGGGCCCCATAGGGATGCACTTAGGGGGCAGAGCACCCCATAGACAGGCACCTGGGGGCAGAGCGCCCCATAGGGATACACTTAGGGGGCAGAGGGCCCCATAGACAGGCACCTGGGGGGCAGAGCGCCCCATAGGGATACACTTAGGGGGCAGAGGGCCCCGTAGGAGGACGCTTAGGGGGCAGAGCGCCCCATAGGGAGACACTTAGGGGGCAGAGGGCCCCATAGGGAGACACTTAGGGGATAGGGAGCCCCATAGGGAGACACTTAGGGGGCAGAGGGCCCCGTAGGGAGACACTTAAGGGGCAGAGGGTCCCGTAGGGAGACACTTAGGGGGCAGAGGGCCCCATAGGGAGACACTTAGGGGGTAGGGAGCCCCATAGGGAGACACTTAGGGGCAGAGGGCCCCGTAGGGAGACACTTAGGGGGCAGAGCGCCCCATAGGGAGACACTTAGGGGGTAGGGAGCCCCATAGACAGGCAGCTGGGGGGCAGAGCGCCCCACAGACAGGCAGCTGGGGGGCAGAGCGCCCCATAGGGACACACTTAGGGGGCAGAGTGCCCCATAGGGGGACGCTTAGGGGGCAGAGGGCCCCATAGGGATGCACTTAGGGGGCAGAGCACCCCGTAGACAGGCACCTGGGGGGCTGAGCACCCCATAGGGACACACTTAGGGGGCAGAGCGCCCCATAGGGATGCACTTAGGGGGCAGAGCACCCCGTAGACAGGCACCTGGGGGGCAGAGCGCCCCATAGGGATACACTTAGGGGGCAGAGCGCCCCATAGGGATGCACTTAGAGGGCAGAGCACCCCGTAGACAGGCACCTGGGGGGCTGAGCACCCCATAGGGACTCACTTAGGGGGCAGAGCGCGCCATAGGGATGCACTTAGAGGGCAGAGCACCCCATAGACAGGCACCTGGGGGCCTGAGTGCCCCATAGGGGGACACTTAGGAGGCAGAGGGCCCCATAGGGGGGCACTTAGGGGGCAGGGAGCCCTCTAGGGACACACTTAAGGGGCAGAGCGCCCCATAGACAGGCACCTGGGGGGCTGAGTGCCCCATAGGGAGACACTTAGGGGGCAGAGGGCTCCATAGGGGGGCACTTAGGGGGCAGAGCGCCCCATAGCAATACACTTAGGGGGCAGAGCACCCCGTAAGTACACACTTAGGGGGCAGAGGGTCCCATAGGGATACACTTAGGGGGCAGAGGACCCCATAGGGATACACTTAGGGGGCAGAGCACCCCATAGGGACACACTTAGGGGGCAGAGGGCCCCATAGGGACACACTTAGGGGGCAGAGGGCCCCATAGGGACACACTTAGGGGGCAGAGGGCCCCATAGGGACACACTTATGGGGCAGAGCGCCCCATAGGAATGCAGTTGTGGGGCAGGGAGGCCCATAGGGATGCACTTAGGGGGCAGAGCACCCCGTAGGGACGCACTTGGGGGGCAGAGGGCCCCGTAGGGATGCACTTGGGGGCAGAGCGCCCCATAGGGATACACTTAGGGGGCAGAGCGCCCCATAGGGGGACACTTGGGGGGCAGAGGGCCGCATAGACAGGCACCTGGGGGGCTGAGCACCCCATAGGGAGACACTTAGGGGGCAGAGCGCCCCATAGGGAGACATTTAGGGGGCAGGGAGCCCCATAGGGACACAGGTGGCAGAGGGCCCCATAGGGATTCACTTAGGGGGCAGAGCGCCCCATAGGGACGCACTTGGGGGGCAGAGCGCCCCATAGGGGGACGCTTAGGGGGTAGAGGGCCCCATAGGGATCCACTTTGGGGGCAGAGCACCCCATAGACAGGCACCTGGGGGGCAGAGCGCCCCATAGGGACACACTTAGGGGGCAGAGTGCCCCATAGGGGGACGCTTAGGGGGCAGAGGGCCCCATAGGGATACACTTAGGGGGCAGAGCACCCCATAGACAGGCACCTGGGGGGCAGAGGGCCCCTTAGGGATACACTGAGGGGGCAGAGCACCCCATAGACAGGCACCTGGGGGCAGAGCGTCCCATAGGGACACACTTGGGGGGCAGAACCCCCCCCCCCGCCCCCCCCCCTTTGATAGCCCTTTGGGGCCGCCCTCGCTATGGGGCTGCCCCCTAAGTGCTGTGGGGCAGCTCATAGGCATCCAGGACGGGTACCTCTCGCTGCTGCAAGACAGTGGGGAGGTGCGGGAGGACCTGAGGCTGCCCGAGGGCGACCTGGGCAAGGAGATCGAGCAGAAGTACGACTGCGGGGAGGAGATCCTGGTAGGGCGCTATGGGGCGCTATGGGGCGCTATGGGGGCGCTATGGGGGCTCTATGGGGCTCTATGGGGCGCTATGGGGGCTCTATGGGGGCTCTATGGGGCGCTATGGGGGCTCTATGGGGGCTCTATGGGGGCTCTATGGGGCTCTATGGGGGCTCTATGGGGCGCTATGGGGGCTCTACGGGGGCTCTATGGGGCTCTATGGGGGCTCTATGGGGCTCTATGTGGGCGCTATGGGGCGCTATGGGGCACTATGGGGCTCTATGGGGCTCTATGGGGTCTCTATGGGGCTCTATGGGGGCGCTATGGGGCGCTATGGGGGCTCTATGGGGGCGCTATGGGGGCGCTATGGGGCGCTATGGGGCGCTATGGGGGCGCTATGGGGGCGCTATGGGGGCGCTATGGGGCTCTATGGGGGCGCTATGGGGGCGCTATGGGGGCTCTATGGGGGCGCTATGGGGCTCTATGGGGCTCTATGGGGGCTCTATGGGGCTCTATGGGGCTCTATGGGGGCGCTATGGGGTCTCTATGGGGTTCTCTATGGGGCTCTATGGGGGCTCTATGGGTCTCTATGGGTCTCTATGGGGCTCTATGGGGGCTCTATGGGGCTCTATGGGGCTCTATGGGGTCTCTATGGGGTCTCTATGGGGTTCTCTATGGGGCTCTATGGGGCTCTATGGGGGCTCTATGGGGTCTTTATGGGGTCTCTATGGGGGCTCTGGGGGGGCTCTATGGGTCTCTGTGGGTCCCTATGGGGCTCTGTGGGTCCCTATGGGGCTCTATGGGTCCCTATGGGCTCTATGGGTCGCTGTGGGTCCCTATGGGGCTCTATGGGTCCCTATGGGCTCTATGGGTCGCTGTGGGTCCCTATGGGGCTCTATGGGTCCCTATGGGCTCTATGGGTCGCTGTGGGTCCCTATGGGGCTCTATGGGTCCCTATGGGCTCTATGGGTCTCTGTGGGTCCCTATGGGGCTCTGTGGGTCCCTATGGGGCTCTATGGGTCCCTATGGGCTCTATGGGTCTCTGTGGGTCCCTATGGGGCTCTATGGGTCCCTATGGGCTCTATGGGTCGCTGTGGGTCCCTATGGGGCTCTATGGGTCCCTATGGGCTCTATGGGTCCCTATGGGCTCTATGGGTCTCTGTGGGTCCCTATGGGGCTCTGTGGGTCCCTATGGGGCTCTATGGGGTCCCTATGGGCTCTATGGGTCGCTGTGGGTCACTCTGTGCCTCCTGCCCCAGATCACGGTGCTGTCGGCCATGACTGAGGAAGCTGCTGTCGCCATCAAGGCCATGGCGAAATAGGGGAGATGCAGGTGTGGGGCAGGGCTATGGGGCAGCGGGGGGCTATGGGGCAAGGCTGTGGCGGGGGGGGGGGTGGGCTATGGGGCAGGGGTTGCTATGGGGCACAGGGGGTGCCGTGGGGCTGGAGGGGCTCCCCAATGGGTTATGGGGCTGAGGGCTCCCCTATGGGTCCAGGGCTTCCACTATGGGTCTGGTGTCTCTGTTCTGGCTCAGGGGTTGTCGCTATGGGGCTGGGGGGGTTCTCCTATGGGTCCAGAGGCTCTGCTATGGGGCTGGGGGTGTTCTATGGGTCCAGGGGCTCTGCTATGGGGCTGAGGGTGTTCTATGGGTCCAGGGGCTCTGCTATGGGGCTGGGGGTGTTCTATGGGTCCAGAGGCTCTGCTATGGGGCTGGGGGTGTTCTATGGGTCCAGGGGCTCTGCTATGGGGCTGGGGGTGTTCTATGGGTCCAGGGGCTCTGCTATGGGGCTGGGGGTGTTCTATGGGTCCAGGGGCTCTGCTATGGGGCTGGGGGTGTTCTATGGGTCCAGAGGCTCTGCTATGGGGCTGGGGGTGTTCTATGGGTCCAGGGGCTCTGCTATGGGGCTGGGGGTGTTCTATGGGTCCAGGGGCTCTGCTATGGGGCTGGGGGTGTTTTATGGGTCCAGGGGCTCTGCTATGGGGCTGGGGGTGTTCTATGGCTCCAGGGGCTCTGCTATGGGGCTGGGGGTGTTCTATGGGTCCAAAGGCTCTGCTATGGGGCTGGG
>NW_027664194.1:0-64495 GCF_963264785.1 Psittacula echo
CCCCATTGAGGTTCCCCATTGAAGCCCCCCATTGAGGTTCCCCATTGAGGTTCCCCATTGAAGCCCCCCATTGAGGTTCCCCATTGAACCCCCCCCATTGAAGCCCCCATTGAGGTTCCAAATTGAAGCCCCCCATTGAGGTTCCCCATTGAGGTTCCCCATTGAACCCCCCCATTGAAGCCCCCCATTGAGGTTCCCCATTGAGGTTCCCCATTGAAGCCCCCCATTGAGGTTCCCCATTGAGGTTCCCCATTGAAGCCCCCCATTGAAGCCCCCCATTGAGGTTCCCCATTGAACCCCCCCCATTGAAGCCCCCCCCATTGAACCCCCCCCATTGAGGTTCCCCATTGAGGTTCCCCATTGAAGCCCCCCATTGAGGTTCCCCATTGAGGTTCCCCATTGAAGCCCCCCATTGAGGTTCCCCATTGAGGTTCCCCATTGAACCCCCCCATTGAAGCCCCCCATTGAGGTTCTCCATGAGGTTCCCCATTGAACCCCCCCATTGAAGCCCCCCATTGAGGTTCCCCATTGAACCCCCCCATTGAAGCCCCCCATTGAGGTTCTCCATTGAGGTTCCCCATTGAACCCCCCCATTGAAGCCCCCATTGAGGTTCCCCATTGAACCCCCCCATTGAAGCCCCCATTGAGGTTCCCCATTGAACCCCCCCCATTGAAGCCCCCCCCATTGAACCCCCCCATTGAGGTTCCCCATTGAGGTTCCCCATTGAAGCCCCCCATTGAGGTTCCCCATTGAGGTTCCCCATTGAAGCCCCCCATTGAGGTTCCCCATTGAACCCCCCCATTGAAGCCCCCCATTGAGGTTCCCCATTGAACCCCCCCCATTGAAGCCCCCCCCATTGAACCCCCCCCATTGAGGTTCCCCATTGAGGTTCCCCACTGAAGCCCCCATTGAGGTTCCCCATTGAGGTTCCCCATTGAACCCCCCCATTGAAGCCCCCCATTGAGGTTCCCCATTGAACCCCCCCATTGAAGCCCCCCATTGAGGTTCCCCATTGAGGTTCCCCATTGAACCCCCCCATTGAAGCCCCCCATTGAGGTTCCCCATTGAGGTTCCCCATTGAAGCCCCCCATTGAGGTTCCCCATTGAGGTTCCCCATTGAAGCCCCCCATTGAAGCCCCCCATTGAGGTTCCCCATTGAACCCCCCCCATTGAAGCCCCCCCCATTGAACCCCCCCCATTGAGGTTCCCCATTGAGGTTCCCCATTGAAGCCCCCCATTGAGGTTCCCCATTGAGGTTCCCCATTGAACCCCCCCCATTGAAGCCCCCCATTGAGGTTCCCCATTGAACCCCCCCATTGAAGCCCCCATTGAGGTTCCCCATTGAGGTTCCCCATTGAACCCCCCCATTGAAGCCCCCCATTGAGGTTCCCCATTGAACCCCCCCCATTGAAGCCCCCCATTGAGGTTCCCCATTGAGGTTCCCCATTGAACCCCCCCATGTCCCCCCCCTACCTCCCTGGAGTCGGGCCCGGGCCGCTGGGGCGGGTGCAGCTGGAAGAGGAAGTTGTGCTCCTCGAGGGCGCGCAGGGCACAGGGAGCCCCCGGGCCCCCCCCGGCCACGCGGCAGAAGGAGCCCACCGGGACCTCCCCGGAGTGGTGGCTGCAGGGGGGGCACGGGACGGGGTCAACAGGGACCCATAGCGGGGTCCTCATGGGGTCCCAATGGCCATAAAGAGGGTCCCAATGACCCCAATATGGTCCCAATGACCCCAATATGGTCCCAATGGCCCCAATATGGTCCCAATGGCCATAAAGAGGGTTCCAATGGCCCCAGTAAGGTCCCAATGGCCCCAAGATGGTCCCAATGGCCCCAATACGGTCCCAATGGCCATAAAGAGGGTTCCAATGGCCCCAATAAGGTCCCAATGGCCATAAGGAGGGTCCCAATGGCCCCAACATGGTCCCAATGGCCATAAAGAGGGTTCCAATGGCCCCAGTAAGGTCCCAATGGCCCCAAGATGGTCCCAATGGCCCCAAGATGGTCCCAATGGCCCCAGTAAGGTCCCAATGGCCATAAAGAGGGTTCCAATGGCCCCAATAAGGTCCCAATGGCCATAAGGAGGGTTCCAATGGCCCCAATATGGTCCCAATGACCCAAAGAGGGTTCCAATGGCCCCAATATGGTCCCAATGACCCAAAGAGGGTTCCAATGGCCCCAATATGGTCCCAATGGCCATAAAGAGGGTCCCAATGGCCCCAACATGGTCCCAATGGCCATAAAGAGGGTCCCAATGACCCCAAATATGGTCCCAATGGCCATAAAGAGGGTCCCAATGACCCCAAGATGGTCCCAATGGCCATAAAGAGGGTTCCAATGGCCCCAACATGGTCCCAATGGCCATAAAGAGGGTTCCAATGGCCCCAATACGGTCCCAGTGGCCATAAAGAGGGTTCCAATGGCCCCAATACGGTCCCAATGGCCCCAAGATGGTCCCAATGGCCATAAAGAGGGTTCCAATGGCCCCAATATGGTCCCAATGGCCATAAGGAGGGTCCCAATGGCCCCAATATGGTCCCAATGGCCATAAAGAGGGTTCCAATGGCCCCAGTAAGGTCCCAATGGCCCCAAGATGGTCCCAATGGCCCCAAGATGGTCCCAATGGCCCCAGTAAGGTCCCAATGGCCATAAAGAGGGTTCCAATGGCCCCAATAAGGTCCCAATGGCCCCAAGGAGGGTCCCAATGGCCCCAATATGGTCCCAATGACCCAAAGAGGGTTCCAATGGCCCCAATATGGTCCCAATGACCCAAAGAGGGTTCCAATGGCCCCAATATGGTCCCAATGGCCATAAAGAGGGTCCCAATGGCCCCAACATGGTCCCAATGGCCATAAAGAGGGTCCCAATGACCCCAATATGGTCCCAATGGCCATAAAGAGGGTCCCAATGACCCCAAGATGGTCCCAATGGCCATAAAGAGGGTTCCAATGGCCCCAACATGGTCCCAATGGCCATAAAGAGGGTTCCAATGGCCCCAATACGGTCCCAATGGCCATAAAGAGGGTTCCAATGGCCCCAATAAGGTCCCAATGGCCATAAAGAGGGTCCCAATGGCCCCAATACGGTCCCAATGGCCCCAAGATGGTCCCAATGGCCATAAAGAGGGTCCCAATGACCCCAATATGGTCCCAATGGCCATAAAGAGGGTTCCAATGGCCCCAAGATGGTCCCAATGGCCATAAAGAGGGTTCCAATGGCCCCAATATGGTCCCAATGGCCATAAAGAGGGTTCCAATGGCCCCAACATGGTCCCAATGGCCATAAAGAGGGTCCCAATGGCCCCAACATGGTCCCAATGGCCATAAAGAGGGTCCCAATGACCCCAATATGGTCCCAATGGCCATAAAGAGGGTTCCAATGGCCCCAACATGGTCCCAATGGCCATAAAGAGGGTTCCAATGGCCCCAATATGGTCCCAATGGCCATAAAGAGGGTCCCAATGACCCCAATATGGTCCCAATGGCCATAAAGAGGGTTCCAATGGCCCCAACATGGTCCCAATGGCCATAAAGAGGGTTCCAATGGCCCCAATATGGTCCCAATGGCCATAAAGAGGGTCCCAATGACCCCCAATATGGTCCCAATGGCCATAAAGAGGGTCCCAATGACTCCAATATGGTCCCAATGGCCATAAAGAGGGTCCCAATGACCCCAATATGGTCCGAATGGCGCTAATGGAGGTCTAGATGGTCCCAATGGCCCAATGAGGGTCCCAATGGCCCCATAGAGGGGTTCTAGGAGGGTCCCTATGGCCCCAATATGGGCCCAATGGGCCCAATATGGTCCAAATGGCCCAGTGAGGTTCTCAATGGTCATAAAGAGGGTCCCCATTACCCCATCACCCCATCACCCCCATCGCCCCCATTGCCCCCCATCACCCCATTGCCCCCATCACCCCCATCGCCCCCATTGCCCCCCATCACCCCATTGCCCCCATCACCCCCATTGCCCCCATTGCCCCCCATCACCCCATTGCCCCCATCACCCCCATCGCCCCCATTGCCCCCCATCACCCCATTGCCCCCATCACCCCCATTGCCCCCATTGCCCCCCATCACCCCCATTGCCCCCATCACCCCCATTGCCCCCCATGGCCCCCATCACCCCCATGGCCCCCCTCACCAGACATCATCCACCAGCAGCACGGAGCCGTCGGGCAGCACGGGCAGGTAACTGGCGTTGAGGTTGGGCAGCACCCGCACAGAGCACAGGGACAGCGGCTCCTGCGAGCTGCCATTGAGCACTGGGGGCAAGGGGGCAATGGGGGCCATGGGGGCGATGGGGGCGATGGGGGCAATGGGGGTGATGTGGAAGATGCCAGGACCTGGTTAGAACCATGTTCTTGTCTCCATGATGTCCCCATATCCCATATCCCATATCCCATACCCCATATCCCATATCCCATACCCCATATCCCATACCCCATATCCCATACCCCATACCCCATATCCCATACCCCATATCCCATACCCCATACCCCATATCCCATACCCCATATCCCATACCCCATATCCCATACCCCATACCCCATACCCCATATCCCATATCCCATATCCCCTACCCCATACCCCATACCCCATACCCCATACCCCATACCCCATACCCCATATCCCATACCCCATACCCCATATCCCATATCCCATACCCCATATCCCATATCCCATACCCCATACCCCATATCCCATATCCCATACCCCATATCCCATACCCCATATCCCATATCCCATACCCCATATCCCATACCCCATATCCCATATCCCATACCCCATATCCCATATCCCATATCCCATATCCCATACCCCATACCCCATATCCCATACCCCATACCCCATATCCCATACCCCATATCCCATACCCCATACCCCATATCCCATACCCCATATCCCATACCCCATATCCCATATCCCATACCCCATACCCCATATCCCATACCCCATATCCCATACCCCATACCCCATATCCCATACCCCATACCCCATACCCCATATCCCATACCCCATACCCCATATCCCATACCCCATATCCCATATCCCATATCCCATACCCCATACCCCATACCCCATATCCCATATCCCATACCCCATATCCCATATCCCATATCCCATATCCCATACCCCATACCCCATATCCCATATCCCATACCCCATACCCCATACCCCATACCCCATATCCCATACCCCATATCCCATACCCCATACCCCATATCCCATACCCCATATCCCATAACCCATACCCCATATCCCATACCCCATACCCCATACCCCATATCCCATACCCCATACCCCATATCCCATATCCCATACCCCATATCCCATATCCCATACCCCATATCCCATATCCCATATCCCATACCCCATACCCCATACCCCATATCCCATACCCCATACCCCATATCCCATACCCCATATCCCATATCCCATACCCCATATCCCATACCCCATACCCCATATCCCATACCCCATATCCCATACCCCATACCCCATATCCCATATCCCATACCCCATAACCCATATCCCATACCCCATATCCCATATCCCATACCCCATATCCCATATCCCATATCCCATACCCCATACCCCATACCCCATATCCCATATCCCATACCCCATATCCCATACCCCATACCCCATACCCCATACCCCATATCCCATACCCCATATCCCATATCCCATACCCCATATCCCATATCCCATACCCCATACCCCATATCCCACATTCCCATTGTCACCTTTAAGCAGGGTCAGGTACTTCCCGGATACTGTGAGCTGGCGGCATCGGACCACGGGGGGGGGCAGCACTGTCAGCAACGTGCTCACTATGGGAATATGGGATACAGGACATGGGATATAGGGATATGGGGTATAGAATATAGGATATGGGGTATGGAATATGGGATATGGAATATATGGAACATATGGAACATATGGGATATTGGATATGGGATATATGAGATATAGAAATATGGGATATGGAATATGGGATATGGGATATAGGGACCATAGGGAACAATGGAGGGGCCACCTTGTGCCTTGAATGCCGCCTGCTCCTGGCGGAAGACCTGAGCTGGATCCCGGCTCTGGAGCAGCTTCAGGTACCCGGAGCCTTCCCGCACCTCCAGAGGCTCCGTGTCCCGGCGCCAGACGGTGACCACCACCTATGGCCATGGGGTATGGGGGCAATGGGGGCCCCATTGACTTCAATGGGCCCCGGGTGCTGTTCGCCCTGATGGCCACAAGGCGGCAGTGTCGCCATTGTCCCCATTGCCCCCCATTGCCCCACCTTGGCCTTGCTGGTGCCGGGGGGCAGGCGGTCCAGGGCGATGGTGAGGGGGAAGATGACCTCGTCCGGGCACACAATGGGCTCCTCCACAGGGACCTGCGGCCATGGCGGCCGGCAATGGGATAACCGGGACCCATCATCCCATGGTCCCCTTGATCCCATCCCTGGGTCCCCCTTGCCCCAGTCATTCCCATGGCCCACATCCCACAGCCCCCCCATCCCCTTTCCCCCCCGTACCCACACCCTATATTCTGTTATCCCGTTATCCCCCATCCCCTTACCCCACTATCCCGCTCTCCCGTTATCCCGCTATCCTGTTACCCTGCTATCCCTGTTTCCCACTCTCCCATTATCCCACATCCCGCTCTCCCGTTATTCCTGTTTCCCGCTATCCCTGTTTGTTTCCTGTTATCCCGTTAACCCTGTTTCCCGTTATCCTGCCATCCCTGATTCCCGTTATCCCGCTATCCCGTTATCCCTGTTTCCTTCTATCCTGTTATCCCACTATCCCTGTTTCCCGCTATCCCCGTTTGTTTCCCGTTATCCCTGTTCCCCATTATCCCGTTATCCCTGTTTGTTTCCCGTTATCCCTATTTCCCGCTATCCCGTTATCCGTTTCCCGTTATCCCCGCTTGTTTCCCGTTATCCCTCCGTTATCCCCGTTTGTTTCCCGTTATCCCCCCGTTCTCCCCGTTTTGTTTCCCGTTATCCCCCCGTTTGTTTCCCGTTATCCCCATTTGTTTCCCGTTATCCCCGTTTGTTTCCCGTTATCCCCCCGTTCTCCCCGTTTGTTTCCCGTTATCCCTCCGTTATCCCCGTTTGTTTCCCGTTCTCCCCGTTTGTTTCCCGTTCTCCCCGTTTGTTTCCCATTCTCCCCGTTTGTTTCCCGTTATCCCCGTTTGTTTCCCGTTATCCCCGTTTGTTTCCCGTTTGTTTCCCGTTATCCCCCCGTTTGTTTCCCATTCTCCCCGTTTGTTTCCCGTTCTCGTTTGTTTCCCGTTATCCCCGTTTGTTTCCCGTTCTCCCCGTTTGTTTCCCGTTATCCCCGTTTGTTTCCCGTTATCCCCGCTTGTTTCCCGTTATCCCCCCGTTTGTTTCCCGTTATCCCCGTTTGTTTCCCGTTATCCCCCCGTTTGTTTCCCGTTATCCCCGTTTGTTTCCCGTTATCCCCCCGTTTGTTTCCCGTTATCCCCGTTTGTTTCCCGTTATCCCCGTTTGTTTCCCGTTATCCCCGTTTGTTTCCCGTTATCCCCCCGTTTGTTTCCCGTTATCCCTCCATTATCCCCGTTTGTTTCCCGTTCTCCCCGTTTGTTTCCCGTTCTCCCCGTTTGTTTCCCGTTATCCCCGTTTGTTTCCCGTTATCCCCCCGTTTGTTTCCCATTATCCCCCCGTTTGTTTCCCGTTATCCCCGTTTGTTTCCCGTTATCCCCCCGTTTGTTTCCCGTTATCCCCGTTTGTTTCCCGTTATCCCCCCGTTTGTTTCCCGTTTGTTTCCCGTTATCCCTCCGTCACCCCCGTTTCCCGCCGTCCCGCACCCCCTCCTGCTGCGCCCCGGCCCCGCTCCCGTGGGTCAGCAGCACGCGGCACTCCCGGAAGGCCGCGGCGTCCTCCTGCCCGCTGGGGGCGCTCTCGTCCCCGTCCCCCCCCTCGGCGGCGGCGGTGGCGCCGCCGGGCCCGGGGCTGACGCTGGCGAGCGCCGTCAAGGACGAGGCCACTTCGGGCCAGGGGGGGGAGCGGGGCCCGGGCCGGCAGCGCAGCACGAGCAGGAAGCGCACGGTCTCCCCCAGGAAGAGGTGGTTCCGCCGGGGCAGGCTCCGGTAGCGCCCGGGCTCGGCCGAGAGCAGCTCCCGAGCCCCGAACGGCACCGCCGGGAAGTACATGGAGTAATCGCATTGGGACTCCATGGAGCGGGGGAACAGCCGGGAATGGGGCCGGGATAACGGGAATGGGAGCGGGATAACAACCGGGATAACGGCTGAGAATGGGAGAGGGCTAACAGGGATAACGGCTGGGATAACCAGGATAACGGCAGGGAATGGGAGAGGGATAACCACCCGGATAACGGCTGGGATAAACGGGAATGGGAGAGGGATAACGGCAGGGAATGAGACCGGGATAACAGCAGAGAATGGGAGCGGGATTACGGCAGAGATAACAACCGGGAACGGGAGAGGGATGACCGGGATAATGGTAGGGATAACAACCGGGATAACCGGGATCACAGCAGGGATAACCGGGAATGTGGGAGGGATTAATGGGAATGGGACCGGGCTACCAACCGGGAATGGGAGCGGGAATGGCACTGGGATAACAGGGAATGGGAGAGGGATCGATGGGAATGGGGAGAGGGATAAAAGGGAATGGGATGGGGAATATAACAGGGATTAAAGGGGAGTGGGGCCGGGATCAACGGGAATGGGAGTGGGAATGGGACGGGGAATGGGTTCGGGAGGGTCCCGAGGGGGTTCGGGGGCTCCGGACGGGTCCCAAAGGGGTTCGGGAGGTTCCGGAGGGGTTCGGGGGCGGCTCCGAAGGGGTCCGAGGGCTCCGGAAGGGCTCGGGAGGTTCCGGAAGAGTTCGGGGGCTCCTGACGGGTCCCGGCGGGGTTCGGGGGGGGGCTCCGAAGGGTTCGGGAGGTTCCGGAAGGGTTCGGGAGGTTCCGGAGGGGCTCGGGGGTTCCCGGGGGGGGGGGTTCGGGGGTTCCCGGTACCGGCTCCTGGGGCGTGCGCAGGGCGCGGAGCCGAGCGCCGAGTGGGCGTGGCCGCGCGCTGAGCGTATCGATGCTGCGGCCAATCAGCGCCCGCCGAGGGGGCGGGGCTTGCCCGCCCTCCGCCGCAGCAGCCAATCAGCGCTGAGATTCCGGGCTTTTATTGCCATAGCAACCGCGAAGCGAGGTTGGGGGCGTGGCCTGCGGGGTGGACTGTACCATTGCGGGCGGGAAGGGGGAGGGGAGGTGAACACCCCACCCACCCATAGGGTCGCATTGCCCTTAATGGTTAAACTGAGGCACAGGGCAATACCATTATGGATGGGGGGGTATTAACCCCTATAGGGGTGTATTAACCCCCATAGGGGCATGATCTCATTGTCTATAGTGGGTAAATTAAGGCACAGGGATGTACTATTATAGATGGGGGGGTATTAACCCCTATAGGGACATGATCCCATTGTCTATAGTGGCTACGCTGAGGCACGGGGCTATACCATTATAGATGGGGGGGTTTAACCCCCATAGGGGCATGATCTCATTGTCTATGGTGGGTAAATTAAGGCACAGGGATGTACCATTATAAATGGGGGGGCATTAACCCCTATAGGGACATGATCCTATTGCATATAGTGCGTAAACTGAGGCACAGGGCTATACCATTATAGATGGGGGGGTTAACCCCATATTAACCCCTCTAGGGCACGATCCCATTGCCTATAGTGGGTAAATCGAGGCACCGGGATGTACCATTATAGATGGGGGGGATTAACCCCTATAGGGATGTATTAATCCCTATACGGGCAGATCCCATTGCCTGTAGTGGGTAAATCGAGGCACCGGGATGTACCATTATAGATAGGGGGCATTAACCCCTATAGGGATGTATTAATCCCTATAGGGGCAGATCCCACTGTCTGTAGTGGGTAAATCGAGGCACCGGGATGTACCATTATAGATGGGGGGGCATTAACCCCTATAGGGATGTATTAATCCCTATAGGGGCAGATCCCATTGTCTGTAGTGGGTAAATCGAGGCACCGGGATGTACCACTATAGATTGGGGGGGTGGACGGCACGATCCCATTGCCTCTAGCGGGGCCCTCCAATCCCAATCGAGGCACCGGGATGTACCACTATAGATGGGGAGGGGGGCACGATCCCATTGCCTCTACCGAGGCCCTCCAATCCCAATCGAGGCACCGGGATGTACCACTATAGATGGGGGGGGGGACGGCACGATCCCATTGCCTCTAGCGGGGCCCTCCAATCCCAATCGAGGCACCGGGATGTACCACTATAGATGGGGGGGGGGGGGACGGCACGATCCCATTGCCTCTACCGAAGCCCTCCAATCCCCGCATCCCACTGCGATGGGACGGGCTCAGGAGCATCCCCCCCCCCCCCCATCCCCATCCTTCCCGTTCACTCCACGCCGGTGCCGTTGCCGAACTGGCGCCGGTCGAGCAGATCCTTGTACTGCAGCTCCGGCGTGGCCATGCGGGCGCAGCGCTCCCGCTCCTCCCCGCTCAGCCCCTCCCGGAGCTGGTACCCCAGGATGCGCGCTCTCCCCGGCGGCTGGAACGGCCGCAGCCTGCGGTCGCTGATGGAGGGAGCCGGGATGGGGCCCCCTCCTTGCAGGCACCGGCGGGACGCCTCTTCGCGGCGCCGGCGCAGGCGGGCTACCTCGCGCTGCATGCGGGCGGCCCCGAAGGCTTCCACGCGGCGCCAGAAGGAGCGGTTGACGTGGACGTAGAGCGCCCAGTCCAGGTCGTTCCAGCGGCGCAGGCGCCGCGCTTGAGCCGGCGACAGCGCGGGGACGTCGGCGGCGGCGCGGCCGTTGTGGGCGAAGGCGGTGACGGCCTCGTCCGGCCAGCACAGCGCGTCCCGCAGCAGCACCAGCGACTCGTCGAAGTGCTCGGCCAGCAGCACCAGCGCGAAGCTGCGGTCCAGGGCTTCCAGCGCCGCCCGCAGCGAGCCGGGCCCGCTGACCGCGGGCAGCCCCAGGTCGAACCATTGCAGGTTCTTGGCGTAGTGGTTGCCCCGCACGCCGGCCCGGTAGAAGCGCTCGGGGCTCTCCAGGAAGGCTTCCAAGGACGGGGCGCTGCGGAAGGCCGGGGTGATGGAGCGGTAATAGGAGAAGGCGGATTCGGCCAACGGGGCCGGGTCGCGGACGATGGAGAAGTAGAAGCTGTCGTTGGGCATCACGCGCTCCACCTGCGTGGGGATGGCGGGGGGGGGGGGGGTGGTGTAAGGAGGGGCTATGGGGGGGCTATAGGGGCCCAGAATCAGCCTGTGGTACCCCAATGTCATCTTGGGGTACCCAGCATCACCCTATGGTACCCAACAGCATCCTATGGTACCCAACAGCATCCTATGGTACCCAGCATCACCCTATGGTACCCAGCATCACCCTATGGTACCCAACAGCATCCCATGGTACCCAACAGCATCCTATGGTACCCAGCATCACCCTATGGTACCCAACAGCATCCTATGGTACCCAACAGCATCCCATGGTACCCAGCATCACCCTATGGTACCCAACAGCATCCCATGGTACCCAGCATCACCCTATGGTAACCAACAGCATCCTATGGTACCCAATGGTACCCAACAGCATCCTATCGTACCCAGCATCACCCTATAGGACCCCAATGCCATCTTGTGGTACCCAGCATCACCCTATGGTACCCAACAGCATCCCATGGTACCCAGCATCACCCTATGGTAACCAACAGCATCCTATTGTACCCAGCATCACCCTATGGTACCCAGCATCACCCTATGGTACCCAACAGCATCCTATGGTACCCAGCATCACCCTATGGTACCCAACAGCATCCTATGGTACCCAACAGCATCCTATGGTACCCAGCATCACCCTATGGTACCCAGCATCACCCTATGGTAACCAACAGCATCCTATGGTACCCAACAGCATCCCATGGTACCCAGCATCACCCTATGGTACCCAACAGCATCCCATGGTACCCAGCATCACCCTATGGTAACCAACAGCATCCTATGGTACCCAACAGCATCCCATGGTACCCAGCATCACCCTATGGTACCCAACAGCATCCTATCGTACCCAGCATCACCCTATGGTACCCAGCATCACCCTATGGTACCCAACAGCATCCTATGGTACCCAGCATCACCCTATGGTACCCAACAGCATCCTATGGTACCCAACATCACCCTATGGTACCCAACAGCAACCCATGGTACCCAGCATCACCCTATGGTACCCAACAGCATCCCATGGTACCCAGCATCACCCTATAGGACCCCAATGTCCTCCTATGGAACCCAGCATCATCTTAAGGTGTCCATCATCATTCTGTGGAACCCCCCCATATCCTCCGTGTACCCCCCTATGGCCTCACCTCCTTGCGGTCGAAGCGCATGTGGTGGCAGATGATGCACAAGGGGGGGTCCCCATCACCCCATACCCCCCATACCCCCCCCATACACCCCATTATCCCCCCATATATCCCCCATACACCCCATTATCCCTCCATACACCCCATTATATCCCCCATAGACCCCCGTAGACCCCCCTCTCCCGCACCTCCTTGCGGTCGAAGCGCATGTGGTGGCAGACGATGTCCAAGGGGGGGTCCCCATCACCCCATACCCCCCATATCCCCCCATACACCCCATTATCCCCCATATACCCCATTATCCCCCCATATATCCCCCTACCACCCCTATATCCCCCATATATCCCCCCATACACCCCATTATATCCCCCCTAGACCCCCATAGCGCCCCCTCTCCCGCACCTCCTTGCGGTCGAAGCGCATGTGGTGGCAGACGATGTCCAAGGGGGGGTCCCCATCACCCCATACCCCCCCCATACACCCCATTATCCCCCCATATATCCCCCATACACCCCATTATCCCCCCATATACCCCTATATCCCACATATACCCCCATATACCCCATATACCCCTATATCCCCCATAGACCCCGTTATCCCCCCATATACCCCTATATCCCACATATCCCCCCATATATGCCCCATACAACTCCATTATCCCGCCATATATCCCCCATACACCCCATTATCCCCCCATATCCCCCCATACACCCCATTATCCCCCCATATATCCCCCATACACCCCATTATATCCCCCCTAGACCCCCGTAGCGCCCCCTCTCCCGCACCTCCTTGCAGTCGAAGCGCATGTGGTGGCAGACGATGTCCAAGGGGGGGGTCCCCATCACCCCATACCCCCCATATCCCCCCATACCCCCCCCATACAGCCTATTATCCCCCCATACCCCCCCCATACACCCCATTATCTCCCTATATATTCCCCCATACACCCCTATATCCCACATATACCCCCATATACCCCATATACCCCTATATCCCCCATAGACCCCATTATCCCCCCATATACCCCTATATCCCACATATCCCCCCATATATGCCCCATACAACCCCATTATCCCGCCATATATCCCCCATACACCCCATTATCCCCCCATATCCCCCCCATACACCCCATATATCCCCCATATACCCCTATATCCCCCATATACCCCCATATCCCCCATAGACCCCCATAGCGCCCCCTCTCCCGCACCTCCTTGCAGTCGAAGCGCATGTGGTGGCAGACGATGTCCAAGGGGGGGGTCCCCATCACCCCATACCCCCCATATCCCCCCATACCCCCCCCATACAGCCTATTATCCCCCCATACCCCCCCCATACACCCCATTATCTCCCTATATATTCCCCCATACACCCCTATATCCCACATATACCCCCATATACCCCATATACCCCTATATCCCCCATAGACCCCATTATCCCCCCGTATACCCCTATATCCCACATATCCCCCCATATATGCCCCATACAACCCCATTATCCCGCCATATATCCCCCATACACCCCATTATCCCCCCATATCCCCCCCATACACCCCATATATCCCCCATATACCCCTATATCCCCCATATACCCCCATATCCCCCATAGACCCCCATAGCGCCCCCTCTCCCGCACCTCCTTGCGGTCGAAGCGCATGTGGTGGCAGACGATGTCCAAGGGGGGGTCCCCATCACCCCATACCCCCCATATCCCCCCATACACCCCATTATCCCCCCATACACCCCATTATATCCCCCCTAGACCCCCGCAGCGCCCCCTCCGCCGCACCTCCTTGCGGTCGAAGCGCATGTGGTGGCAGATGATGTCGAAGGGGGGCGCCCGCGGGCCGAAGCCCCGGACGCGCTCGGCGCGGAAGGGCCGCGGGTACCCGAAGTGGTAGCGGGCGGCGGCGGGGAGCGCGAAGCGGAGGCGGCGGCGGTGGCCGAAGCGGTGCAGGAGGTTGAGCACGGAGCTGCCGCCCGCCTTGTGCGTCTTCAGGAAGGCCACGTGCGTGCGCGGCGAGCAGCGGCGGGGCGGGCTGCGGGCACGGGGGGGGGGCAGAGGGGAGGGGGGGTACATAGGGTCTATATGGGGGGTACATAGGGTCTATATGGGGGTACATAGGGTCTATATGGGGGGTACATAGGGTCTATATGGGGGGTATATAGGGTCTATATGGGGGTACATAGGGTCTATATGGGGGTACATAGGGTCTATATGGGGGGTACATAGGGTCTATATGGGGGTACATAGGGTCTATATGGGGGGTACATAGGGTCTATATAGGGGTACATAGGGTCTATATGGGGGGTATATAGGGTCTATATGGGGGTACATAGGGTCTATATGGGGGTACATAGGGTCTGTATGGGGGGTACATAGGGTCTATATGGGGGTACATAGGGTCTATATGGGGGGTACATAGGGTCTATATGGGGGTACATAGGGTCTATATAGGGGTACATAGGGTCTATATGGGGGGTACATAGGGTCTATATGGGGGTACATAGGGTCTATATGGGGGGTACATAGGGTCTATATGGGGGTACATAGGGTCTATATGGGGGGTACATAGGGTCTATATGGGGGGTACATAGGGTCTATATAGGGGTACATAGGGTCTATATGGGGATACATAGGGTCTATATGGGGGGTACATAGGGTCTATATGGGGGGTACATAGGGTCTATATGGGGGGTACATAGGGTCTATATGGGGGTACATAGGGTCTATATAGGGGTACATAGGGTCTATATGGGGATACATAGGGTCTATATGGGGGTACATAGGGTCTATATGGGGGGTACATAGGGTCTATATAGGGGTACATAGGGTCTATATAGGGGTACATAGGGTCTATATGGGGGTACATAGGGTCTATATGGGGGGTACATAGGGTCTATATGGGGGTACATAGGGTCTATATAGGGGGTACATAGGGTCTATATGGGGGGTACATAGGGTCTATATCGGGGTACATAGGGTCTATATCGGGGGTACATAGGGTCTATATGGGGATACATAGGGTCTATATGGGGGGTACATAGGGTCTATATGGGGGTACATAGGGTCTATATAGGGGTACATAGGGTCTATATGGGGATACATAGGGTCTATATGGGGGTACATAGGGTCTATATGGGGGTACATAGGGTCTATATAGGGGTACATAGGGTCTATATGGGGGGTACATAGGGTCTATATGGGGGTACATAGGGTCTATATAGGGGTACATAGGGTCTATATGGGGGTACATAGGGTCTATATAGGGGTACATAGGGTCTATATGGGGGTACATAGGGTCTATATAGGGGTACATAGGGTCTATATGGGGATACATAGGGTCTATATGGGGGGTACATAGGGTCTATATGGGGGTACATAGGGTCTATATAGGGGTACATAGGGTCTATATGGGGGTACATAGGGTCTATATGGGGGGTACATAGGGTCTATATAGGGGTACATAGGGTCTATATGGGGGTACATAGGGTCTATATGGGGATACATAGGGTCTATATGGGGGGTACATAGGGTCTATATGGGGGGTACATAGGGTCTATATAGGGGTACATAGGGTCTATATGGGGATACATAGGGTCTATATGGGGGGTACATAGGGTCTATATGGGGGTACATAGGGTCTATATGGGGGGTACATAGGGTCTACATAGGGGTACATAGGGTCTATATGGGGATACATAGGGTCTATATGGGGGGTACATAGGGTCTATATAGGGGTACATAGGGTCTATATGGGGGGTACATAGGGTCTATATGGGGGTACATAGGGTCTATATAGGGGTACATAGGGTCTATATGGGGGGTACATAGGGTCTATATAGGGGTACATAGGGTCTATATGGGGGGTACATAGGGTCTATATGGGGGTACATAGGGTCTATATGGGGGGTACATAGGGTCTATATGGGGGTACATAGGGTCTATATAGGGGTACATAGGGTCTATATGGGGGGTACATAGGGTCTATATGGGGGTACATAGGGTCTATATGGGGATACATAGGGTCTATATGGGGGGTACATAGGGTCTATATGGGGATACATAGGGACTATATGGGGGGTACATAGGGTCTATATGGGGATACATAGGGTCTATATGGGGGGTACATAGGGTCTATATAGGGGTACATAGATCCTATATGGGGGGTACATAGGGTCTATATGGGGGGTACATAGGGTCTATATGGGGGGTACGTAGGGTCTATATGGGGGTACATAGGGTCTATATAGGGGTACATAGGGTCTATATGGGGATACATAGGGTCTATATGGGGGTACATAGGGTCTATATGGGGGGTACATAGGGTCTATATAGGGGTACATAGGGTCTATATGGGGGTACATAGGGTCTATATAGGGGTACATAGGGTCTATATGGGGGTACATAGGGTCTATATGGGGGGTACATAGGGTCTATATGGGGGTACATAGGGTCTATATAGGGGGTACATAGGGTCTATATGGGGGGTACATAGGGTCTATATAGGGGTACATAGGGTCTATATCGGGGGTACATAGGGTCTATATGGGGATACATAGGGTCTATATGGGGGGTACATAGGGTCTATATGGGGGTACATAGGGTCTATATGGGGGTACATAGGGTCTATATGGGGGGTACATAGGGTCTATATGGGGGTACATAGGGTCTATATAGGGGTACATAGGGTCTATATGGGGGTACATAGGGTCTATATAGGGGTACATAGGGTCTATATGGGGGTACATAGGGTCTATATAGGGGTACATAGGGTCTATATGGGGGGTACATAGGGTCTATATGGGGGTACATAGGGTCTATATGGGGATACATAGGGTCTATATAGGGGGTACATAGGGTCTATATAGGGGTACATAGGGTCTATATGGGGGGTACATAGGGTCTATATGGGGGTACATAGGGTCTATATCGGGGGTACATAGGGTCTATATGGGTTTTACATAGGGTCTATATGGGGGTACATAGGGTCTATATGGGGATACATAGGGTCTATATGGGGGTACATAGGGTCTATATAGGGGTACATAGGGTCTATATGGGGGTACATAGGGTCTATATGGGGGGTACATAGGGTCTATATGGGGGTACATAGGGTCTATATGGGGATACATAGGGTCTATATGGGGGGTACATAGGGTCTATATGGGGGTACATAGGGTCTATATAGGGGATACATAGGGTCTATATGGGGGTACATAGGGTCTATATGGGGGTACATAGGGTCTATATAGGGGTACATAGGATCTATATGGGGGTACATAGGGTCTATATAGGGGTACATAGGGTCTATATGGGGGTACATAGGGTCTATATAGGGGTACATAGGGTCTATATGGGGGGTACATAGGGTCTATATGGGGGTACATAGGGTCTATATGGGGGGTACATAGGGTCTATATGGGGGGTACATAGGGTCTATATGGGGGTACATAGGGTCTATATGGGGATACATAGGGTCTATATAGGGGATACATAGGGTCTATATGGGGGTACATAGGGTCTATATGGGGATACATAGGGTCTATATGGGGGGTACATAGGGTCTATATGGGGGGACATAGGGTCTATATAGGGGGTACATAGGGTCTATATGGGGGGTACATAGGGTCTATATAGGGGTACATAGGGTCTATATAGGGGTACATAGGGTCTATATGGGGATACATAGGGTCTATATAGGGGTACATAGGGTCTATATGGGGATACATAGGGTCTATATGGGGGATACATAGGGTCTATATAGGGGTACATAGGGTCTATATGGGGGGTACATAGTGTCTATATGGGGGTACATAGGGTCTATATAGGGGTACATAGGGTCTATATGGGGATACATAGGGTCTATATGGGGGTACATAGGGTCTATATTGGGGGGTACATAGGGTCTATATAGGGGTACATAGGGTCTATATGGGGGTACATAGGGTCTATATAGGGGTACATAGGGTCTATATGGAGGTACATAGGGTCTATATGGGGGGTACATAGGGTCTATATGGGGATACATAGGGTCTATATGGGGGATACATAGGGTCTATATAGGGGTACATAGGGTCTATATGGGGGGTACATAGGGTCTATATGGGGGTACATAGGGTCTATATAGGGGTACATAGGGTCTATATGGGGATACATAGGGTCTATATGGGGGTACATAGGGTCTATATGGGGGTACATAGGGTCTGTATAGGGGTACATAGGGTCTATATGGGGGTACATAGGGTCTATATAGGGGTACATAGGGTCTATATGGGGGTACATAGGGTCTATATGGGGGGATACATAGGGTCTATATGGGGGATACATAGGGTCTATATGGGGATACATAGAGTCTATATAGGGGGATACATACGGGGATACATAGGAGATACATAGGGGGATACATAGGGTCCATATAGGGGGATACGTAGGGGATACATAAGGGAATACATAGGGTCTATATAGGGGGATATGTAGGGGTTACATAGGATACATATAGGGGAGTCCATAGGGGAGCCCATAGGGGGGGTCCATATAGGGATACATAGGGGAATACATAGAATACATATAGGGGAGTCCATAGGGGAGTACATACGGGGGGTCCGTATAGGGGGTCTATAGGGGGATACATAGGGGAATACGTAGAATACATATAGGGGAGTCCATACGGGGGGTTCTATAGGGGGATACATAGGGTCCATATAGGGAAGTCCATAGCAGGGGTCCATAGGGGGATACATAGGGGAATGTATAGGGGGGTGCATAGGGGAGTCCATAGGGGATTCCATAGGTGGGGTCCATAGGGAGATACATAGGGGAGGGTCCATAGGGGGCATCCATAGGGGAGTCCAGAGGGGAGTCCATAGGGGAGCCCATAGGGGAGCACATGGGGGAACACACAGGATCCATATAGGGCAGGTCCATAGAGGAACCCAACGGACCCATATAGGGGGCATCCATAGGGGGCACCCAGAGGGGATCCCATAGGGGAACCCACAGGACCCATATAGAGGGCACCCTTAGGACCCATATAGGGGGAACCCATAGGACCCATATAGAGGGCACCCAGTGGTGTTGTATAGTGGAACCCAACGGACTTGTATAGGGGGCCCCCATTGCACCCATACTGGGGACCCCCATGCGGGGGACCCCCATTGCACCGCTATAGGGGACCCCCCCGGGTACCCCATTGCAGCCACCTCAGCCCCATCTCCCCGATCCCACCCCCCTCTATTGAGCCCCCCCAACCCAAGGCACCCATTGGCACACTGGGGGGGGGGCTATAGGTACATATAGGGGTCTATAAGGGTCTATAGGGGATTATAGGGGTCTATAGGGGTCTACAGGGGATGGGGTGGCTATAGGGGTCTTAAGAGGACTATAGGGGTCTATAGGGAATTACAGGGGTCATCTATAAGGGTCTATAGGGATCTATAGCAGTCTATAGGGGGCTATAGAGGCTATAGGGGTTTATAGAGGATGGGGGACTATAGGGGTCTATAGGGGTCTATAGGGAATTGTAGGGGTCTATAGATATATATAGGGGTGTACAGGGGATTATAGGTGTCTATGATGTCTATAGGGGATGGGGTTCTGTAGGGGATTATAGGGGTCTACAGGGGTCTATAGGGGATGGGGGTTCTATAGGGGTCTATAGGGCATTATAGGTGTCTATAGTTGTCTATAGGGGACTATAGCTGTCTATAGGGGATGGGGGTTCCATAGGGGTCTATATGGGATTATAGGTGTCTATAGGAGTCTATAGGGGATGGGGGATCTATAGGGGTCTATAGGGGATTATAGGGGTCTATAGGGGATGGGGGGTCCACAGGCCTCCATAGGGGTCCCTATAGGGGTCTATAGGGGATTATAGGGGTCTATAGGGGATGGGGGGTCCACAGGCCTCCATAGGGGTCTATAGGGGATTATAGGGGTCTATAGGGGATAGGGGGTCCACAGGCCTCCATAGGGGTCCCTATAGGGGTCTATAGGGGATGGGGGTTCCATAGGGGTCTATAGGGGTTCCATAGGGGTCTATAGGGGATGGGGGGTCCACAGGCCTCCATAGGGGTCCCTATAGGGGTCTATAGGGGATGGGGGTTCCATAGGGGTCTATAGGGGTCCCTATAGTTGTCCATAGGGGATGGGGGGGGCCCTCACCTGTGCCGCAGGGGCCCCCCCAGCAGCTGCAGGGCGAAGCCGATGGCGACCAAGACCCCCAGGGCAGTGCCCAGGGCCTGGAGCCGGCAGCGGGTGGGGGGGGGCGGCCTCATCCTCCTATGGGGGGGGGGGGGGGGGCACCGCTATTGGGGTCCCTTCAATGCCCCCCCCCCCCCCCCCCCAGCACCCTCAATGGTTCGGTCCCAGCCCTATTGCACCCCCCCAATCCCGGGTGTCCCCATCCCGGTTCCCCACCCCCCCCCAATCCCGATCCCAATCCCGGTTCTTCCCCCCCCCCCCCCCCCATCCCAGTGTTGTTACCGGTTGTCCCGATCCCGATCCCGGTTCTTCCTCTTCCCCCCCCTTCCAAGTCCCGGTTGTTCCCATCCCATTCCCGGTGTCCGGACCCCCCGATCCCCATCCCGGTTTCCCCTCCATCCCGATCCCAATCCCGGTTCTTCCCCCCCCACAACCTAGTGCTGTTGTTACCGGTTGTCCCGATCCCGATCCCTGTTCTTTCCCCCCCCTCATCCCGGTTGCCCCGATCCCGGTTTGCCCCCTCCCCTTCCCGATCCCGATCCCGGTTATTCCCCCCCATCCCACTTCCCTGTTGTCCCGGTGCCCTCCTATCCCGACCCCGGTTCTTTACCCCTCCCATCCCGGTACCATTCCCGGTTCCCCGATGCCGATCCCGGTTCCTCCCCTCCCCAATCCCAGTTCCCGTTTGTCCCAGGCCCGGTGCCCCCCCCGCCTTGTCCCGATCCCGATCCCGGTTCCTGGTTCTTCCCCCCCCCAATCCCGGTTGCCCCCGTCCTGTTCCCGATGCTCCCCCGCTTTCCACTCCCCCCATCCCGATCCCGATCCCGGTTATCCCGGGTCCGGTTCCCCCCCACCTCGCACTCACCGCGTTCAGCTCCGGCGCATCCCGCCCTTCCCGGGATCCCGATGTCCGGAAGAGGGGAGGGGGGGCCCGATCCCGGTTGTTCCCGGTGTCCAATGGGGTCCCAATGGGGTCCGAACGGGTCCCGAACGGTTCCGAAGGGTCCCGAATGGTTCCAAAGGGGTCCCGAGGGGGGTCCGAGGGGTTCCGAAGGGTCCCGAACGGTTCCGAAGGGGTTCGAAGGGGTCCGAAATGGTCTCGAAGGGGTACGGAGAGTTCCGAAAGGGTCAGAGGGGGTCCGGAGGGGTCCGAAGTGTCCCGAACAGTTCCGAAGGGTCCCGAAGGGGTCCGGAGGGGTTCGAAGGGGTCCTGAATGGTTCCGAATGGTCCCGAATTATTCCGAATGGTCCCGAAGGGGTCCCGGGGGCGTCCGATGGGGTCCGAGAGAGTCCGAAGGGTCCCGAAGGGGTCCCGGGGGGGCCCGAAGGGGTCCCGAGGGGGTCCGATGGGGTCCGAGAGAGTCCGAAGGGTCCCGAAGGGGTCCGAAGGGGTCCAAACGGTCCCGAATGGTTCCGAATGGATCCGATTGGTCCCGAAGGGGTCCCGGGGGGAGGGTCGTCGATTCCGGACCTGCTCCCACCGCTCTCTCCAAGTTTCCTCCTTTGTTTCCCCCTGTCCCGCCCCCCGGCACCGGGAATGGGACCCTCGCCGCCCTCCCCCCCCCCCATATTGGGGGTATTGGGAGGACTGGGAGGGACTGGGAGCTACTGGGAAGTACTGGGGGAGTATTGGGGGGTATGGGGAGGCAATGGGGGGGCGTTGGGATGCACTGGGGGGGTATTGGGGTGTAACTGGGGGTATTGGGGGCTAACTGGGAGTTACTGGGGGCTTATTGGGAGGCACTGGGGGGTAACTGGGAGTTACTGGGAGGTATTGGGGGTATCAGGAGGCGCTGGGGGGATACTGGGGGGTAATGGAGGGTTATTGGGAGGCACTGGGGGGATACTGGGAGGCACTGGGGCATTACTGGGAGGCAACGGGGAGCAATGAGGAGCACTGGGATGGGATGGGAAGTCTGTGGAGGGCAACGGGATGCAATGGGATCCAATGGGAGGCAACGGGATGCACTGGAGGGCTGTCACGTGATTCTGCAGGGAGGAAGCCCCGCCCCGTCCCCATCCCCTCCGCGCATGCGCGGAGCCCGTGCCAAGATGGCGGCTGCGGCGGCAGCGGCGTCCGGAGCCGCTTCATCCACAACCGGGAGCAACGGGGCCGGAGGGATGGAGGTGGATGGGGCAGGTACCGCAGCGGGGCCGGCACCGGGATCGGGAGCGGGACCGGGATCGGGACCGGGATGGAAGCGGGGAAGCAGCGGGACCGGCCTTGGGGGGGGGGACACACACGGCGGGAGGCGGAGGCCACGCCCCCTACGCGCCGCCACCAATGAGAGGCGCCCTTCTCGCCGTGGCCACGCCCCCGCCGCTGTGCGCACCCCTCCCGGCCCCGCCCCTGAGGCTGTTCCGCCTCCCCAGCGGCGCCGCCGGTGATGGCGGGGGGGGTCCCCGGGAGCGTGGCCGTGGCGCTGCACCCGCTCGTTATCCTCAACATCTCCGACCACTGGATCCGCCTGCGCTCGCAGGAGGGGCGCCCGGGGCAAGGTGACACCCACAGACACCTATAGGCACCCCTATAGGCACCCCTATAGATATCCCTATAGACATCTATAGGCACCCCTATAGGCACCCCTATAGGCACCCCTATAGGCACCCCTATAGGCACCCCTATAGGCACCTATAGACACTCCTATAGATACCCCTATAGACACCTATAGGCACCTCATAGACACCCATATAGACACCCTTATAGATACCCATAGACACCTATAGACACCCCTATAGATACCGCTATAGACACCTATAGGCACCCCTATAGACACCTATAGGCACCCCTATAGATACCCCTATAGACATCTATAGGCACCCCTATAGATACCCCTATAGGCACCCCTATAGACACCCCTATAGATACCGCTATAGACACCCCTATAGATACCCCTATAGACACCTATAGGCACCCCTATAGATACCCCTATAGATACCCCTATAGACACCTATAGGGACCCCTATAGATACCCTTATAGACACCTCTATAGACACCTATAGGCACCCCTATAGATACCCCTATAGATACCCTTATAAACACCTATAGGCACCCCTATAGATATCTCTATAGATACCTATAGGCACCTCGTATAGACACCTATAGATACCTATAGATAGCTCTATAGACACCTGTAGACACCCCTATAGACACCTATAGATATTCCTATAGAAACTTACAGGCTCCCCTTTAAGACACTCCTATAGACACCTATAGATACTTACAGGTATCCCTATTGACACCTACAGATACCCCTATAGGCACCCTATGGACACCTCTAGATACCTACAGACACCCCATAGACCCCTGCAGACCCCCCCCCATCTTCCCCCCACTTCTCCCCTTCTGACCCCCCCAGCTCCCTGGAGCCCCCCCATAACCCCCTATATCCCCCCAGAGCCCCCCCTATATCCCCTCAGAGCCCCCTATATACCCCCAGGCCCCTCCGTATCCCCTTTATATAGCCCCGCGGCCTCTCTGACCACGCCCCCTTTCCAACCCCGCCCTCCCATTGGCCACTCCCGCGCCCTGTGACCACGCCCCCCCCGCACCGCCCTCCCGCCGCCTCTGGCCACGCCCCCTCGCGGTAGCCCCGCCCCTCTCGCTCTGCCTCCAGCCCTGAGGCTGCCCCTACCTGCCCCCTATAGCCCCTCTATTGCCCCCTATAGCCCCTCTATTGCCCCCTATAGCCCCTCTATTGCCCCCTATAGCCCCTCTCTGTGCCCGGCAGTGATCGGGGCGCTGATTGGGCGCCAGGAGGGCCGCAGCATCGAGGTGATGAACTCCTTCGAGCTCCTCTCGCACCTCGTCGACGGCCACGTCCTCATCGACAAGGAGTACTACTACACCAAGGAGGAGCAGTGTGAGCGGCTCCTATAGGGGCCATAGGGCCTTATATAGGGGGTAGAGGGGGGATAGAGGGGGTATGGGGGGGTATAGAGGGGGGATATGGGGGGTATTAGTGGGGAATAAGGGGGTTTGGGGGGGTATGGAGGGGTATAGGGGGGGTATAGGGGGGTTATAGGGGGATATAGAGGGGGTATAGGGGGGATATGGGGGGTATAGAGAGGGGATATGGGGGGTATTAGTGGGGAATAAGGGGGTTTGGGGGGGTATGGAGGGGTATAGAGGGGTTATGGGGGGGCATAGGGGGGTTATAGGGGGATATAGAGGAGGTATAGGGGGGATATGGGGGGTATAGAGAGGGGATATGGGGGGTATTAGTGGGGAATAAGGGGGTTTGGGGGGGTATGGAGGGGTATAGAGGGGTTATGGGGGGGCATAGGGGGGTTATAGGGGGATATAGAGGGGGTATAGGGGGGATATGGGGGGTATAGAGAGGGGATATGGGGGGTATTAGTGGGGAATAAGGGGGTTTGGGGGGGTATGGAGGGGTATAGAGGGGTTATGGGGGGGCATAGGGGGGTTATAGGGGGATATAGAGGGGGTATAGGGGGGATATGGGGGGTATAGAGAGGGGATATGGGGGGTATTAGTGGGGAATAAGGGGGTTTGGGGGGGTATGGAGGGGTATAGAGGGGTTATGGGGGGGCATAGGGGGGTTATAGGGGGATATAGAGGAGGTATAGGGGGGATATGGGGGGTATAGAGAGGGGATATGGGGGGTATTAGTGGGGAATAAGGGGGTTTGGGGGGGTATGGAGGGGTATAGAGGGGTTATGGGGGGGCATAGGGGGGTTATAGGGGGATATAGAGGGGGTATAGGGGGGATATGGGGGGTATAGAGAGGGGATATGGGGGGTATTAGTGGGGAATAAGGGGGTTTGGGGGGTATGGAGGGGTATAGGGCGGTTATGGGGGCATATAGGGGGTTATAGGGGGGTATAGAGGGGTTATAGGGGGATATGGGAAGGGATAGGGGGGATATAAAGGGGATTATAGGGGGATATAGGGGGATATGGAGGGGATATGTGGGGTTATAGGGGGCATGGGGGGATATGGAGTGTATACGGGAGTGGTATGGGGGATGTAGAGTGGATATAGGGGCATTGGGGGGATATAGGGTATATGTGGGGGTATATGGGGTATATAGGGGTATATGAAATATATAAAGGGATATGGAGCACATAGGAATGTATGGGGTATATAGGGGGCTGTGGGGTACGTGGGTGGCTATGGGGTGTATGTGGGGTATATAGGGGTATGTGGGTTATATAGGGCGCTATGGGGTATATAGGGGGCTGACATATATATAGGGGTATATAGACGGCTATGGAGTATATAGGGGTATAGGGGGTATATAGGGGGTATATATAGGGGTATATAGGGGGCTATGGGGCTGCATTGAGGGCTCCCTATACCCCCCCAGTCAAGCAGGTCTTCAAGGAGCTGGAGTTCCTGGGCTGGTACACAACGGGGGGGCCCCCCGAGCCCTCCGACATCCACGTCCATAAGCAGGCCAGTGACCCCCCCCCCCATTATAGGGGTCCCCCCCACCCCATTATAGGGGTCCCCCCCACCCCATTATAGGGGTCCCCCCCCTTAGCCCCCCCCCATGGCCCCTATAGGTGTGTGAGATCATCGAGAGCCCCCTCTTCCTGAAGCTGAACCCCATGACCAAGCACACGGATGTGAGTGATGGGGGGGGAGGTTCTATAGGGGAGGTTCTATAGGGGCCCCCCCTAAATGATCTCTATTACTCCCCCCCCCCCACCCTTTTAGCTGCCTGTGAGCGTGTTTGAGTCTGTCATTGATATCATCAATGGGGAGGTAATGGGGGGGAATGGGTTCTATAGGGGGTGGGGGGTCTATAGGGCGTTAAAATGGGGCTGTGGGGTTCTATAGGGGTTTAAATGGGGTTGGGGGTTCTATAGGGGGTGGAAGTGGGGCTGAAAGGGGGGGAAATGGGGTTGGAGGGGTTCTATAGGGGTTTAAATGGGGTTGGGGAGGTATAAATGGGAATGGGAGAGTCCATTGTGGGTTATGGGGGGGATAAATGGGTTTGGGAGAGTCCATTGTGGGTTATGGGGGGGATAAATGGGAATGGGAGAGTCCATTGTGGGTTATGGGGGGGGATAAGTGGGAATGGGAGAGTCCATTGTGGGTTATGGGGGGGATAAATGGGAATGGGAGAGTCCATTGTGGGTTATGGGGGGGATAAATGGGAATGGGAGAGTCCATTGTGGGTTATGGGGGGGGCTAAGTGGGAATGGGAGAGTCCATTGTGGGTTATGGGGGGGGATAAGTGGGAATGGGAGAGTCCACTGTGGGTTATGGGGGGGGATAAGTGGGAACGGGAGAGTCCATTGTGGGTTATGGGGGGGATAAATGGGAATGGGAGAGTCCATTGTGGGTTATGGGGGGGGCTAAGTGGGAATGGGAGAGTCCATTGTGGGTTATGGGGGGGGATAAGTGGGAATGGGAGAGTCCACTGTGGGTTATGGGGGGGGATAAGTGGGAACGGGAGAGTCCATTGTGGGTTATGGGGGGGGATAAGTGGGAATGGGAGAGTCCATTGTGGGTTATGGGGGGTTTAAATAGGGCTGGGGGGATCTTAAGGGGTATAAATGGGGCTGAAGGGATGGAAATGGGGCTGGGGGTTCCTATGGGGGTAGAAATGGGGCTGAAGGGGGCAGAAATGGGGCTGAAGGGGGCAGAAATGGGTCTGAAATGGGTATAAATGGGGCTCTAGGGGTATAAATAGGACTGGGCGAGTCCATTGTGGCTTGGGGGGTGTCCAGGTGAGTCCACGTGCGCCGTAGGTGGGTTCCCTGTGTTCCCTTGTAGCCGGGGGGGCTGTTGGATGTTGGGGGGGGGCATAGGGGGCTATGGGGGGTTCTATGGGGGCTATAGGGGGTGTTCTGGGGAGCGGGCTCCCCCCCGGCCCCATATGGGACCCCCCTATAGGCGACGATGCTGTTCGCGGAGCTGCCCTATACCCTGGCGACGGAGGAGGCGGAGCGCATCGGCGTGGATCACGTGGCCCGCATGACGGCGACGGGGGGCGGGGAGAGCAGCACCGGTGCGGGATGGAGGGATACGGGGATACAGGGATGGATACGGGGATGGATACAGGGATACAGGGATGGAAACAGGGATGGATACAGGGATAGAGGAATGGATACAGGGATACAGGGAGGGATACAGGGATACAGGGAGGGATACGGGGATATAGGGATGGATACAGGGATGGATACAGGGATACGGGGATAGAGGGATGGATACAGGGATACAGGGATGGATACAGGGATACAGGGATAGAGGGATGGATACAGGGATAGAGGGGATGGATACAGGGATAGAGGGATACAGGGATGGATACAGGGATAGAGGGATGGATACAGGGATACAGGGAGGGATACAGGGATATAGGGGTGGATACAGGATACAGGGATGGATACAGGGATACAGGGAGGGATACAGGGAGGGATACGGGGTTATAGGGATGGATACAGGGATACAGGGATGGATACAGGGATACGGGGATAGAGGGATGGATACAGGGATACAGGGATGGATACAGGGATAGAGGATTGGATACAGGGATAGAGGGATGGATACAGGGATAGAGGGATACAGGGATAGAGGGATGGATACAGGAGGGATACAGGGATATAGGGGTGGATACAGGATACGGGGATATAGGGATGGATACAGGGATACAGGGATGGATACAGGGATACGGGGATAGAGGGATGGATACAGGGATACAGGGATGGATACAGGGATACAGGGATAGAGGGATGGATACAGGGATAGAGGGATGGATACAGGGATAGAGGGGATACAGGGATGGATACAGGGATAGAGGGATGGATACAGGGATAGAGGGGAGGGATACAGGGATATAGGGGTGGATACAGGGATACGGGGATATAGGGATGGATACAGGGATAGAGGGATGGATACAGGGATAGAGGGAGGGGATACAGGGATATAGGGGTGGATACAGGGATACGGGGATATAGGGATGGATACAGGGATACAGGGATGGATACAGGGATAGAGGGATGGATACAGGGATAGAGGGATGGATACAGGGATAGAGGGATACAGGGATATAGGGGTGGATACAGGGATACGGGGATATAGGGATGGATACAGGGATACAGGGATGGATACAGGGATACAGGGAGGGATACAGGGATACAGGGAGGGATACGGGGTTATAGGGATGGATACAGGGATGGATACAGGGATACAGGGATGGATACAGGGATACGGGGATAGAGGGATGGATACAGGGATACAGGGATATAGGAATGGATACAGGGATAGAGGGATGGATACAGGGATGGATACAGGGGTATAGGGATGGATACAGGGATATAGGGATGGATGTAGGGATGGATATAGGGGTATAGGAAGGGGTATAGAGATACAGGGATACAAGGATATAGGCAGGGATATAGGGATATAGGGTCTGGGGTATTGGGAAGCGGGTATGGGATGTAGGATATGGATATGAGATCTGGGGTAGGGTATGTAGGGATATAGAATACAGGGGTGTAGCGTATAGATAAGGATAAGGAATACGGGATATGGGATAGAGGGATACAGGGCTTGGCTATGGGATACAGGGATGCCCATGGGGTCGCATCCTGCAGTGGCCGAGCACCTCATTGCCCAGCACAGCGCCATTAAGATGCTGCACAGCCGGGTCCGCGTCATCCTGGAGTACGTGCGGGCGGCCGAGGCCGGTGAGTGGGATCCCCCCCCCGCTATGGATCCCCGATGGATCCCCGATGGATCCCCGATGGATCCCCAATGGATCCCCTATGGATCCCCTATGGATCCTCTATGGATCCTCTATGGATCCCCGATGGATCCCCGATGGATCCCCAGTGGATCCCCGATGGATCCTCGATGGATCCCCGATGGATCCCCTATGGATCCCCGATGGATCCCCGATGGATCCCCTATGGATCCCCAATGTATCCCCAATGTATCCCCAATGTATCCCCTATGGATCCCCGATGGATCCCCGATGGATCCTCTATGGATCCCCAATGGATCCCCAATGGATCCCCAATGGATCCTCTATGGATCCCCGATGGATCCCCGATGGATCCCTGATGGATCCCCAATGGATCCCCGATGGATCCCCGATGGATCCCCGATGGATCCCCTATGGATCCCTGATGGATCCCCGATGGATCCTCTATGGATCCCCGATGGATCCCCGATGGATCCCCGATGGATCCCTGATGGATCCCCAATGGATCCTCTATGGATCCCTGATGGATCCCCGATGGATCCTCTATGGATCCCCGATGGATCCCCGATGGATCCCCAATGGATCCCTGATGGATCCCCGATGGATCCCCGATGGATGCCGAGGGACCGGCGCCGCTCTTCCCGCAGGAGAGGTCCCATTCAACCACGAGATCCTGCGCGAAGCCTGTGCCCTCTGCCACTGCCTGCCCGTGCTCAGCACCGACAAGTTCAAGACCGACTTCTACGATGTGAGTGGGGCCCTATAGAGCCCTATAGAGCCCTGTAGGGTGGCACAGAGCCCCGTTTGGGGGTCCCTATTGCGGGGGTAAAGACCCCTCTGGGGTGCTATAGAAGGCCCTAGACCCCCTTTGGGGGTCCCTGCGTCCCTTGCAGGGGGTTATAGAGCCCTATAGAGCCCTATAGGGTGCCATAGACCCCTATAGACCCCTATAGGGTGCCATAGACCCCATTAAGGGGACCATAGAGCCCTATAGGGTGCCATAGACCCCATTAAGGGGACCATAGAGCCCTATAGGGTGCCATAGACCCCATTACGGGGACCATTGACCCCTATAGGGTGCCATAGACCCCATTATGGGGACCATTGACCCCTATAGGGTAGCCTAGACCCCATTAAGGGGACCATAGAGCCCTATAGGGTGCCATAGACCCCATTACGGGGAGCATTGACCCCTATAGGGTGCCATAGACCCCATTACCGGGACCATTGACTCCTATAGGGTAGCCTAGACCCCATTAAGGGGACCATAGAGCCCTATAGGGTGCCATAGACCCTATTACGGGGACCATAGAGCCCTATAGGTGCCATAGACCCCATTACGGGGACCATTGACACGTATAGGGTAGCCTAGACCCCATTAAGGGGACCATAGAGCCCTATAGGGTGCCATAGACCCCATTATGGGGACCATTGACCCCTATAGGGTAGCCTAGACCCCATTACGGGGACCATTGACCCCTATAGGGTAGCCTAGACCCCATTACGGGGACCATTGACCCCTATAGGGTGCCATAGACCCCATTAAGGGGACCATAGAGCCCTATAGGGTGCCATAGACCCCATTATGGGGACCATTGACCCCTATAGGGTGCCATAGACCCCATTACGGGGACCATTGACCCCTATAGGGTGCCATAGACCCCATTAAGGGGACCATAGAGCACTATAGGGTGCCATTATGGGGACCATTGACTCCTATAGGGTGCCATAGACCCCATTACGGGGACCATTGACCCCTATAGGGTGCCATAGACCCCATTATGGGGAGCATTGACCCCTATAGGGTAGCCTAGACCCCATTACGGGGACCATTGACCCCTATAGGGTAGCCTAGACCCCATTACGGGGACCATTGACCCCTATAGGGTAGCCTAGACCCCATTACGGGGACCATTGACCCCTATAGGGTGCCATAGACCCCATTAAGGGGACCATAGAGCCCTATAGGGTGCCATAGACCCCATTACGGGGACCATTGACCCCTATAGGGTGCCATTATGGGGACCATTGACCCCTATAGGGTGCCATAGACCCCATTAAGGGGACCATTGACCCCTATAGGGTGCCATAGACCCCATTAAGGGGACCATAGAGCACTATAGGGTGCCATTATGGGGACCATTGACTCCTATAGGGTGCCATAGACCCCATTACGGGGACCATTGACCCCTATAGGGTGCCATAGACCCCATTATGGGGAGCATTGACCCCTATAGGGTAGCCTAGACCCCATTACGGGGACCATTGACCCCTATAGGGTAGCCTAGACCCCATTACGGGGACCATTGACCCCTATAGGGTGCCATAGACCCCATTAAGGGGACCATAGAGCCCTATAGGGTGCCATAGACCCCATTACGGGGACCATTGACCCCTATAGGGTGCCATTATGGGGACCATTGACCCCTATAGGGTGCCATAGACCCCATTAAGGGGACCATTGACCCCTATAGGGTGCCATAGACCCCATTAAGGGGACCATAGAGCACTATAGGGTGCCATTATGGGGACCATTGATTCCTATAGGGTGCCATAGACCCCATTACGGGGACCATTGACCCCTATAGGGTGCCATAGACCCCATTATGGGGACCATTGACCCCTATAGGGTAGCCTAGACCCCATTAAGGGGACCATAGAGCCCTATAGGGTGCCATAGACCCCATTACGGGGACCATTGACCCCTATAGGGTGCCATAGACCCCATTACGGGGACCATTGACCCCTATAGGGTGCCATAGACCCCATTACGAGGACCATTGACCCCTATAGGGTAGCCTAGACCCCATTACGAGGACCATTGACCCCTATAGGGTAGCCTAGACCCCATTACGGGGACCATTGACCCCTATAGGGTGCCATAGACCCCATTACGAGGACCATTGACCCCTATAGGGTAGCCTAGACCCCATTACGAGGACCATTGACCCCTATAGGGTAGCCTAGACCCCATTAAGGGGACCATAGAGCCCTATAGGGTGGCCTAGACCCATATTAGAAGGCCCATAGAGCTCTATGGGGTGTTACAGACCCCTATGGGGGGGGTCCTAAACCCCCTTTTGGGACCCCTCTCAGCTGCATTGAGGGCGTTTGGACTGTTCCATTTCAATATAGGGGGGGTTTGGACTGTTCCATTCCAATGGTGGGGGGGGGGGAGGGTTGGACCATTCTGTTCCAATATAGGGACCATTCCATTCCAATGGGAGGGGGTTTGGACCATTCCATTCCAATGGGGGGGGCGTTTGGACCATTCCAATAGGGGAGGGTTTGGACCATTCCATTTCAATGGGGGGGGGTTTGGACCATTCCAATAGGGGAGGGTTTGGACCATTCCATTTCACTATAGGGACTGTTCCATTCCAATGGGGGGAGTTGGACCATTCCATTCTAATGGGGGGGGGGTTGGATCATTCCATTCTCATGGGGGGGTTTCGACTGTTCCATTCCAATGGGGGGGGTTGGACCATTCCATTCTATTGGGGGGGTTTCGACTGTTCCAATAGGGGGGTTTGAACCATTCCATTCTAATGGGGGGGGTTGGACTGTTCCATTCCAATAGGGAGGGGTTGGACCGTTCCATTCCAATGGCGGGGGGGGGGGGGGTGTTCAGATGCTCCCATCTCAACTCACTGGAGGGGGGGTTTGGACCATTCCATTCCAATGGGGGGGGTTTGGACCATTCCATTCCAATGCGGGGGTGTTCCCCATGCCCCCCCCCCCCACTTTGTGTGTGTTCCCCCCCCCCCCAGCAATGCAATGACGTGGGGCTCATGGCCTACCTGGGCACCCTGACCAAGGCCTGCAACACCATGAACCAGTTCGTGAACAAGTTCAACGTCCTCTACGACCGGCAGGGCCTGGGGCGCCGCATGCGGGGCCTCTTCTTCTAGAGGGGGCCTCGATGGGGTCCTCAATGGGGGCATCCTCAATGGGGGTCTTCAATGGGGGTCTTCAATGGGGACCTCAATGGGGACCTCAATGGGGGCATCCTCAATGGGGGGGGTCCTCAATGGGGGTCTTCAATGGGGACCTCAATGGGGGTCCTCAATGGGGTCCTCAATGGGGGTCTTTAATGGGGATCTCAATGGGGGTCTTCAATGGGGGTCCTCAATGGGGGTCTTCAATGGGGGTCCTCAATGGGGGTCTTCAATGGGGACCTCAATGGGGGTCCTCAATGGGGTCCTCAATGGGGGTCTTTAATGGGGATCTCAATGGGGGTCTTCAAAGGGGGTCCTCAATGGGGACCTCAATGGGGGCATCCTGAATGGGGGGGGTCCTCAATGGGGGTCCTCAATGGGGTCCTCAATGGGGGTCCTCAATGGGGACCTCAATGGGGGCATCCTCAATGGGGGGGGTCCTCAATGGGGACCTCAATGGGGGTCCTCAATGGGGTCCTCAATGGGGGTCTTTAATGGGGGTCCTCAATGGGGGCATCCTCAATGGGGACCTCAATGGGGGTCTTCAATGGGGGTCTTCAATGGGGACCTCAATGGGGGCATCCTCAATGGGGTCTTCAATGGGGACCTCAATGGGGGCATCCTCAATGGGGTCTTCAATGGGGTCTTCAATGGGGTCCTCAATGGGGGTCTTTAATGGGGGTCCTCAATGGGGGGGGTCCTCAATGGGGTTCTCATTGGGGGTCTTCAATGGGGGTCCTCAATGGGGGCATCCTCAATGGGGTCCCAATGGGGGTCTTCAATGGGGACCTCAATGGGGGTCTTCAATGGAGGGTCCTCAATGGGAGGTTCTCAAAGGGGGGTCCTCGAGGTTGGGGGCTGCCCTGTGCTTTGCCAGAGGCAATAAAAGTGGCTTTGAGGAGGAGCTGGCAGTGGTTGTGGTGGTGGTGGTGGGGCTTTAAGGGGGTAAATGGGGTCCCAAAGGGGGTAGATGGGGTATTAAGGGGGTCTAAAGGGGGTAAATGGGGTGCTAAGGGGGTAAATGGGGTATTAAGGGCAGACAAAGCAGCTCCAAACCAGCACTTTATTACTAAAACACATCTATGGGGCTGCCCCACAGATCTCTAAGTCTGCCCCACACATCTATGGGTCTGCCCCACACATCTATACGCCTGCCCCATAGCTCTCTAGGCCTGCCCCACAGATCTATACGCCTGCACCACACATTTATAACTCTGCCCCATAGATTTCTAGGCCTGCCCCATGGATATCTGAGTCTGCCCCATAGGTGTGTGGGGCTGCCCCGCAGCTCTCTAGGCCTGCCCCATGCATCTATGGGTCTGCCCCATGGCTCTCTAAGCGTGCCAATAGATGTATAGGCCTGCCCCATGGATCTATGGGTCTGCCCCATAGATGTGTGGGGTTGCCCCATAGCTCTCTCGGCCTGCCCCATGGATGTGTGCGGCTGCCCCATGGATGTCTGAGTCTGCCCATAGATGCGTGGGGCTGCCCCATAGCTCTCTAAGCCTGCCAATAGATGTACAGGCCTGCCCCATGGATGTGTGGGGCTGCCCCATAGCTCTCTAGGCCTGCCCCATGGATGTGTGGGGCTGCCCCATGGATGTCTGAGTCTGCCCATAGATGTGTGGGGCTGCCCCATAGCTCTCTAAGCCTGCCAATAGATGTACAGGCCTGCCCCATGGATGTGTGGGGCTGCCCCATAGCTCTCTAGGCCTGCCCCATGGATGTGTGGGGCTGCCCCATGGATGTGTGAGTCTGCCCATAGATGCGTGGGGCTGCCCCATAGCTCTCTAAGCCTGCCAATAGGTGTATAGGCCTGCCCCATGGATCTATGGGTCTGCCCCATGGATGTGTGGGGCTGCCCATAGATGCGTGGGGCTGCCCCATAGCTCTCTAAGCCTGCCAATAGGTGTATAGGCCTGCCCCATGGATCTATGGGTCTGCCCCATAGATGTGTGGGGCTGCCCCATAGCTCTCCAGGCCTGCCCCATGGATGTGTGGGGCTGCCCCCCGGCTCAGACGAAGGTGACGCGGGTGCGGGCGGCGTTGACCTGCACCACGTTGAGCTCCTCGTACTCCTCCAGCGCCGCCTGCACCTGGGCCGGGGTGAAGCCTTTGGCCACGCAGCGCTCCAGGGCCTCGCTATAGGGCACGGCCCCACGGCCGCCCCCCAGCTCCCGCAGCGCCGCGAAGATGGCGTCCGATGGGCGCTGGGGCCTATGGGGGGGGAGAGAGGGGGGGTTATGGGGGGGTATAGGGACATAGCGGGGTCCATAGGGGTACATCGGTGGTCAGCGGGGGTCCATAGGGATCAATGGGGTCCATAGGGATCAGTGAGGATCAATAGGGATCCATGGGGTGCATAGAGATCCATAGGGATCCATGGGGTCCATAGGGATCAGTGGGGTGCATAGAGATCCATAGGGATCAATGGGGCCAATAGGGATCCATGGGGATCATTGGGGTCCATAGGGATCCATGGGGATCAATACAGATCCAATAGGGTCCATGGGGATCAATGGGGTCCATGGGGATCAATGGGGACCATAGGGATCAATGGGATCCATAGGGATCCATGGGGTCCATAGGGATCCATGGGTTCCATAGGGATCCATGGGGTCCATAGGGATCCATGGGGATCAATGGGGTCCATAGGGATCAGTGGGGATCCATGGGGTCCATAGGGATCAGTGGGGATCCATGGGGTCCATAGGGATCCACGGGTTTCATAGGGATCAATGGGGTCCATAGGGATCCATAGAGATCAATGGGGATCCATAGGGATCAATGGAGTCCATAGGGATCAATGGGATCCATAGGGATCAATAGAGTCCATAGGGATCCATGGGGTCCATAGGGATCAATGGAGTCCATAGGGATCCATGGGGTCCATAGGGATCCATGGGGTCCATAGGGATCAATGGAGTCCATGGGGATCAATGGGGTCCATAGGGATCAATGGGGATCCCCGGGCCCTGACCGTGCCGACGGCTCCCGCTCGGGCTCCAGCGATTCCCGGCTCATCTCCAGCAGCCGCACGGCCTCGGCCACGTCCTCGCGCTCCACCACGTCCCCGAGGCGCAGCCGGGCCTGCGCGGACACACGGACCCATAGAGACCCATAGGGACCCATAGAGACCCATAGAGACCCCATAGAGACCCATAGGGACCCATAGAGACCCTATAGAGACCCATAGAGACCCATAGAGACCCATAGGGACCCATAGAGACCCATAGAGACCCCATAGAGACCCATAGGGACCCATAGAGACCCATAGAGACCCCATAGAGACCATAGAGACCCCACAGAGACCCCATAGAGACCCATAGGGACCCATAGAGACCCATAGAGACCCTATAGAGACCCATAGGGACCCCACAGAGACCCCATAGAGACCCCATAGAGACCCATAGAGACCCCATAGAGACCCATAGGGACCCATAGAGACCCATAGAGACCCCATAGAGACCATAGAGACCCCACAGAGACCCCATAGAGACCCCATAGAGACCCATAGAGACCCATAGGGACCCATAGGGACCCATAGAGACCCTATAGAGACCCATAGAGACCCATAGAGACCCATAGGGACCCATAGAGACCCCATAGAGACCCATAGGGACCCATAGGGACCCATAGAGACCCCATAGAGACCCATAGGAACCCTAGAGCACCCCCTATAGAGACCCCATAGAGACCCTAGAGCTCCCCCTATAGAGACCCCATAGAGACCCATAGGGACCCTAGAGCACCCCCTATAGAGACCCCATAGAGACCCTAGAGCTCCCCCTATAGAGACCCCATTGAGACCCATAGGGACCCTAGAGCACCCCCTATAGAGGCCCCATAGGGACCCTAGAGCACCCCCCATAGAGACCCTAGAGCACCCCCTATAGAGACCCCATAGAGACCCCAGAGCTCCCCCTATAGAGACCCCATAGGGACCTATAGAGACCCTAGAGCACCCCCTGTAACACCCAGTGATACCCCATAGCATCCAGAGACACCCCAGAGCAGCCACCCTCTATCCCTATCCCATCCCCATAACCCCATTCCCACTTATCCCACCCCATTCCTGGTTATCCCATCCCCATTCCCAGTTACCCCAGTGCCACTTATCCCATTCCCATTCCCAGTTTTCCCATTCCCAGTTACCCCGCCCCCATTCCCGTTCTCCCGCCCCCATTCCCGTTCTCCCGCCCCCATTCCCGTTCTCCCGCCCCCATTCCCGTTCTCCCGCCCCCATTCCCATTCTCCCGCCCCCATTCCCGTTCTCCCGCCCCCATTCCCGTTTTCCCGCCCCCATTCCCGTTCTCCCGCCCCCATTCCCTTTCTCCCGCCCCCATTCCCTTTCTCCCGCCCCATTCCCGTTATCCCACCCCCATTCCCGTTCTCCCGCCCCCATTCCCGTTCTCCCGCCCCCATTCCCGTTCTCCCACCCCCATTCCCATTCTCCCGCCCCCATTCCCATTCTCCCGCCCCCATTCCCGTTTTCCCGCCCCCATTCCCGTTCTCCCGCCCCCATTCCCGTTCTCCCACCCCCATTCCCGTTCTCCCGCCCCCATTCCCGTTCTCCCGCCCCCATTCCCGTTCTCCCACCCCCATTCCCGTTCTCCCGCCCCCATTCCCGTTCTCCCGCCCCCATTCCCGTTATCCCGCCCCCATTCCCGTTATCCCGCCCCCATTCCCGTTCTCCCGCCCCCATTCCCATTCTCCCGCCCCCATTCCCGTTCTCCCACCCCCATTCCCGTTTTCCCGCCCCCATTCCCATTCTCCCGCCCCCATTCCCGTTTTCCCGCCCCCATTCCCGTTCTCCCACCCCCATTCCCGTTCTCCCGCCCCCATTCCCGTTCTCCCATCCCCATTCCCGTTATCCCACCCCCATTCCCGTTCTCCCGCCCCCATTCCCGTTATCCCACCCCCATTCCCGTTCTCCCGCCCCCATTCCCTTTCTCCCGCCCCCATTCCCGTTCTCCCGCCCCCATTCCCGTTCTCCCGCCCCCATTCCCTTTCTCCCGCCCCCATTCCCGTTCTCCCGCCCCCATTCCCGTTCTCCCACCCCCATTCCCGTTTTCCCGCCCCCATTCCCGTTCTCCCGCCCCCATTCCCGTTCTCCCGCCCCCATTCCCATTCTCCCGCCCCCATTCCCATTCTCCCGCCCCCATTCCCGTTCTCCCGCCCCCATTCCCGTTTTCCCGCCCCCATTCCCATTCTCCCGCCCCCATTCCCGTTTTCCCGCCCCCATTCCCGTTCTCCCGCCCCCATTCCCGTTATCCCGCCCCCATTCCCATTCTCCCGCCCCCATTCCCGTTTTCCCGCCCCCATTCCCGTTCTCCCGCCCCCATTCCCGTTATCCCGGCTCTCCCTCACCAGCGCCGTTGCCAGCCGCAGCATCGCCAGGAGGCTGCGGGCCGAGGTGAAGCCCGGCTCCCGGCCGGCCCCGCCCCCTTTGCGCATGCTCACGTAGGCGGCCGTGAAGGCGTCGGCCAGGGCCGGCGGCACCCGCGGCTGCTGCCGCTTGCACAGCGCCAGGTACCGCCTGCAGGGGGCGCAAGGGGGACACGGGGAGAGCGTGGCAGGGATGGGATACGGGATACGGGGACACAGGGATACAGGGATGGATGGGATACAGGGATGGATGGGATACAGGGATACAGGGATGGATGGGATACAGGGATACAGGGATACAGGGATACAGGGATGGATGGGATACAGGGATACAGGGATACGGGATACAGGGATACAGGGATGGATGGGATACAGGGATACAGGGACACAGGGATACAGGGATGGATGGGATACAGGGATATGGGATACAGGGATACAGGGATACGGGATACAGGGATACAGGGATACAGGGATGGATGGGATACAGGGATACAGGGATATGGGATACAGGGATACAGGGATACGGGATACAGGGATACAGGGATATGGGATACAGGGATACAGGGATACGGGATACAGGGATACAGGGATATGGGATACAGGGATATGGGATACAGGGATACAGGGATATGGGATACAGGGATACAGGGATGGATGGGATATGGGATACGGGATACAGGGATACAAGGATGGATGGGATATGGGATACGGGATACAGGGATATGGGATGGATGGGATACAGGGATATGGGATACAAGGATACAGGGATACAGGGATATGGGATACAGGGATGGATGGGATATGGGATACGGGATACAGGGATACAGGGATGGATGGGATATGGGATACGGGATACAGGGATATGGGATACAGGGATATGGGATACAGGGATACAGGGATATGGGATACAGGGATACAGGGATGGATGGGATACAGGGATACGGGATAGGGATATGGGATACAGGGATATGGGATACAGGGATGGATGGGATACGGGATACGGGATACAGGGATACAGGGAGAGCATGAGATACAGGGATATACAGATATGGGATACAGGGTTATGGGATGTGGGGATAGAGAGATATAGGGATAATGGGGATATGGGATATAGGGATGTATGGGATATGGGGATGTATGGGATATGGGGATATGGGATGTGGGGATCTGGGGTATGAGATATGCAATATGGATACAGACACACAGGGACATGGATACAGGGATGCAGGGACATGAGATATGGATGCAGGACATGGATACAGGGATACAGGGATACAGGATATGGATACAGGGATCCAGGACATGGATACAGGGATCCAGGATATGGATACAGGGATACAGGACATGGATACAGGGATGCAGGATATGGATACAGGGATCCAGGACATGGATACAGGGATGCAGGACATGGATACAGGGATGTGGGATATGGATACAGGGATCCAGGACATGGATACAGGGATGCGGGATATGGATACAGGGATCCAGGACATGGATACAGGGATCCAGGACATGGATACAGGGATCCAAGACATGGATACAGGGATGCAGGACATGGATACAGGGATGCGGGACATGGATACAGGGATCCAGGACATGGATACAGGGATGCGGGATATGGATACAGGGATGCGGGACATGGATACAGGGATCCAGGACATGGATACAGGGATCCAGGACATGGATACAGGGATGCGGGATATGGATACAGGGATGCAGGACATGGATACAGGGATCCAGGACATGGATACAGGGATCCAGGACATGGATACAGGGATGCGGGATATGGATACAGGGATGCAGGACATGGATACAGGGATGCGGGACATGGATACAGGGATGCGGGATATGGATACAGGGATGCAGGACATGGATACAGGGATCCAGGACATGGATACAGGGATGCGGGATATGGATACAGGGATGCAGGACATGGATACAGGGATCCAGGACATGGATACAGGGATGCGGGATATGGATACAGGGATGCGGGACATGGATACAGGGATCCAGGACATGGATACAGGGATGCAGGGATGTGCCCGCACCTCATGAGCTTCATGTCCAGGGGCTGGAAGGCGCCGGGCGGCTCCCGGTTGTGCCGGTGCACGAAGGTGATGTGGTGGGCGAGGCTGGGGGGCAGCCCCAGAGACACCAATGGGCCCCATGGCGACCAGCCCCACATCCCCTATAGCCCCATCCCCTATAGCTCCATCCCCTATAGCCCCATCCCCTACAGCCCCATCCCCTATAGCCCCATCCCCTATAGCCCCATCCCCTATAGCTCCATCCCCTATAGCTCCATCCCCTATAGCCCCATCCCCTATAGCCCCATCCCCTACAGCCCCATCCCCTATAGCCCCATCCCCTATAGCCCCACATCCCCTATAGCCCCATCCCCTATAGCCCCATCCCCTATAGCCCCATCCCCTATAGCTCCATCCCCTATAGCCACACATCCCCTATAGCTCCATCCCCTATAGCCCCATCCCCTATAGCCCCATCCCCTATAGCTCCATCCCCTATAGCTCCATCCCCTATAGCTCCATCCCCTATAGCCCCATCCCCTATAGCTCCATCCCCTATAGCTCCATCCCCTATAGCCCCATCCCCTATAGCTCCATCCCCTATAGCCCCATCCCCTATAGCCCCATCCCCTATAGCTCCATCCCCTATAGCCCCATCCCCTATAGCCCCATCCCCTATAGCTCCATCCCCTATAGCCCCACATCCCCTATAGCTCCATCCCCTATAGCCCCATCCCCTATAGCTCCATCCCCTATAGCCCCACATCCCCTATAGCCCCATCCCCTATAGCCCCATCCCCTATAGCCCCATCCCCTATAGCTCCATCCCCTATAGCTCCATCCCCTATAGCTCCATCCCCTATAGCCCCATCCCCTATAGCTCCATCCCCTATAGCTCCATCCCCTATAGCCCCATCCCCTATAGCTCCATCCCCTATAGCCCCACATCCCCTATAGCCCCATCCCCTATAGCCCCATCCCCTATAGCTCCCATCCCCTATAGCCCCATCCCCTATAGCTCCCATCCCCTATAGCCCCATCCCCTATAGCCCCATCCCCTATAGCTCCATCCCCTATAGCTCCATCCCCTATAGCTCCATCCCCTACAGCCCCATCCCCTATAGCCCCATCCCCTATAGCTCCCATCCCCTATAGCTCCCATCCCCTATAGCCCCATCCCCTATAGCCCCATCCCCTATAGCTCCATCCCCTATAGCTCCATCCCCTATAGCCCCATCCCCTACAGCTCCATCCCCTATAGCTCCATCCCCTATAGCTCCATCCCCTATAGCTCCATCCCCTATAGCTCCATCCCCTATAGCTCCATCCCCTACAGCCCCATCCCCTATAGCCCCATCCCCTATAGCCCCATCCCCTATAGCTCCCATCCCCTATAGCTCCCATCCCCTATAGCCCCATCCCCTATAGCCCCATCCCCTATAGCCCCATCCCCTATAGCTCCATCCCCTATAGCCCCATCCCCTACAGCTCCATCCCCTACAGCCCCATCCCCTATAGCCCCATCCCCTATAGCTCCATCCCCTATAGCTCCATCCCCTATAGCCCCATCCCCTATAGCTCCATCCCCTACAGCCCCATCCCCTACAGCCCCATCCCCTATAGCTCCATCCCCTATAGCCCCACATCCCCTATAGCCCCATCCCCTATAGCCCCATCCCCTATAGCTCCATCCCCTATAGCCCCACATCCCCTATAGCCCCATCCCCTATAGCCCCATCCCCTATAGCCCCATCCCCTATAGCTCCATCCCCTATAGCTCCATCCCCTATAGCTCCATCCCCTATAGCCCCATCCCCTATAGCTCCCATCCCCTATAGCCCCATCCCCTATAGCTCCCATCCCCTATAGCCCCATCCCCTACAGCCCCATCCCCTATAGCCCCATCCCCTATAGCCCCACATCCCCTATAGCCCCACATCCCCTATAGCCTCATCCCCTATAGCCCCACATCCCCTATAGCCCCATCCCCTATAGCCCCATCCCCTATAGCTCCATCCCCTATAGCCCCATCCCCTATAGCCCCATCCCCTATAGCTCCCATCCCCTATAGCCCCATCCCCTACAGCCCCATCCCCTATAGCCCCATCCCCTATAGCCCCATCCCCTATAGCTCCATCCCCTATAGCCCCATCCCCTCCCGCTCCCGGTACCTGAGGTCCTGGCTGCGCCGGGGCCGGTCCCTCATGAGCCAGAGGAGGTCGAAGCGGGAGAGCAGCGCCGGGGGCAGCCTCACGTTGTGCTCCAGGGGCCGCCGGGGGTCGAAGCGGCCCAGGGCCGGGTTGGCGGCGGCCAGCACGGCGCAGCGGGCGTTGAGCGTGGCTGCAACGCCGGCCTTGGCCAGCGAGAGGCGCTGCTGCTCCATGGCCTCGTGCAGCGCCACCCGCTCGGCGCCGCGCAGCTTCTCGAACTCGTCCATGACGCAGACGCCGCGGTCCGAGAGCACCAGGGCGCCCCCTGCCAGGCTCACGGAGCCCGAGGCCGGGTCCCGCACCACGGCGGCCGTGAGCCCCGCGCCCGAGGAGCCGCGGCCCGTGGTGAACTGGCCTGGGGAAGGGAGCGCGGGGACACGGCGGTGAGGGACGGGGGGGTACGGGGGTACAGGGATAGAGGGGTACGGGATAGAGGGATACAGGGATAGAGGGATACAGGGATAGAGGGATACAGGGGTACGGGGGTACGGGGGGACAGGGATAGAGGGGTACAGGGATACAGGGGTACGGGGATGGAGGGGTATGGGATATGGGTTATAGGGATACAGGGGTATGGGATACAGGGATACAGGGACACAGGGATACAGGGGTAGAGGGGTAGAGGGATACAGGGGTACGGGGGTACAGGGGTACGGGGGTACGGGGGTACAGGGGTATGGGGATACAGGGGTATGGGATAGAGGGATAGAGGGGTATGGGACACAGGAATACAGGGGTATGGGATAGAGGGGTATGGGCTACAGGGATAGAGGGACAGAGGGGTATGGGATACAGGGATACAGGGATAGAGGGGTATGGGATACAGGGATAGAGGGATAGAGGGGTATGGGATACAGGGATATGGGATATAGGGACACAGGGGTATGGGATACAGGGATAGAGGGATATGGGATACAGGGATAGAGGGATATAGGGATAGAAGTATAGAGGGATAGGGATATGGGATACAGGGATATGGGATACAGGGATACAGGGATATGGGATACAGGGATATGGGATACAGGGATACAGGGATATGGGATACAGGGATATGGGATAGAGGGATAAGGATATGGGATACAGGGATATGGGATACAGGCATATGGGATACAGGGATAGAGGAATATGGGATATAGGGATGGATATAGGATACAGGGATATAGGGATATAGGGATATGGGATATAGGCATACAGAGATATGGAATATAGGGATAGAGGGGTAGAGCTATAGGAATATGTGATATAGGGATGGATATGGGACATAGAAATAGGGATATGGGATATAGAAATATAGGCATACAGGGATAGAGGGGTATAGGGATAGGGATATGGCATATAGGGATGGATATGGGATATAGGGATATGGGATACAGATACGGGATATAGAGATGGATATGGATGTAGGGATATGGGATATGGATATGGGATATAGGAATATGGATATGGGATACAGAGATACGGGATATAGGGATGGTATGGATGTAGGGATATGGGATATGGATGTAGGGATATGGGATAGGGATATGGGATATAGGGATATGGATATGGGATATAGGGATATGGATATGGGATATAGGGATATGGATATGGGATATAGGGACATGGATATGGGATATAGGGATATGGATATGGGATATAGGGACATGGATATGGGATATAGGCATATGGATATGGCTCACTGCGCGGCGCCAGGCGGTCGATGTAGGACAGGAGCTGGGACTTGGCCACGCCGGGGTCCCCCATGAGGCAGATGTTGATGTTCCCTATGGGGGGGGGCACACCCCGTCAAACATCCCATAATAACCCACCGCGTATCCCGACCATCCCATAATAACCCACCGCCTATCCCGACCATCCCATAATAACCCACCGCCTATCCCAAACATCCCATAATACCCCACCGCGCATCCCAAACATCCCATAATAACCCACCGCCTATCCCAAACATCCCATAATAACCCACCGCCTATCCCGACCATCCCATAATACCCCACCGCGCATCCCAAACATCCCATAATAACCCACCGCGCATCCCAAACATCCCATAATAACCCACCGCGTATCCCGACCATCCCATAATACCCCACCGCGCATCCCAAACATCCCATAATAACCCACCGCCTATCCCGACCATCCCATAATACCCCACCGCGCATCCCAAACATCCCATAATAACCCACCGCCTATCCCAAACATCCCATAATAACCCACCGCGTATCCCAAACATCCCATAATAACCCACCGCCTATCCCAAACATCCCATAATAACCCACCGCGTATCCCGACCATCCCATAATAACCCACCGCGTATCCCAAACATCCCATAATAACCCACCGCGTATCCCGACCATCCCATAATAACCCACCGCCTATCCCAAACATCCCATAATAACCCACCGGGTATCCCGACCATCCCATATCCCATCAGATATCCCAAATCCCATTAAAGATCCCATCAAGCATCCCGTATCCCATCAGATATCCCATTGAATATCCATTATCCAATCCAAGATCCCATCAAATGTCTCATATCCCAACTCATTGATCCCCATCTCCTTGATCTCCATCTCCTCCATCCCATCCCCATCCCCTCCATCCCAACCCCATCTCCTCCATCCCATCCCCATCTCCTCCATCCCATCCCCATCTCCTCCATCCCATCTCCATCTCCTCCATCCCAACCCCATCTCCTCCATCCCATCCCCATCTCCTCCATCCCATCCCCATCTCCTCCATCCCATCCCCATCTCCTCCATCCCATCCCCATCTCCTCCATCCCAACCCCATCTCCTCCATCCCATCCCCATCTCCTCCATCCCATCCCCATCTCCTCCATCCCATCCCCATCTCCTCCATCCCATCTCCATCTCCTCCATCCCATCCCCATCTCCTCCATCCCATCCCCATCTCCTCCATCCCATCCCCATCTCCTCCATCCCATCCCCATCTCCTCCATCCCATCCCCATCTCCTCCATCCCATCCCCATCTCCTCCATCCCATCCCCATCTCCTCCATCCCATCCCATGCCCATCTCCTCCATCCCATCCCATTATCCCATTATCCCGTTATCCCACCCCCTCCTCACCCCGGATCTTCAGCCCATGCACGTTCCTCTCCACGCCCCCCACCAGCAGCAGCAGCAGCGCCTTCTTCACGTCCTCGTGCCCATAGATCTCGGGGGCGATGGACGCCGCCAGCCTCTCATAGAAGTCCTCCTCTACCAAAGCAAGCCCCCCATGGGGCCAGCTCAGGAGGCCGCTATGGGGCTGGCCCCCCGGACGGGTCCCGCGCTATGGGGCTGCCCCATAGAGGGCTCCTTACGGGTGATCTGCCGCAGCTCCTCCTCGCTCAGGTCCCCGGCTCCCAGCTCCTCCTCCTCGCTCTTGTTCATCTTCACCACCTGGTGGGCTTCCAGGTAGGTCTCGGAGAGCAAGCCCTAAGGGGGGGGTTATGGGGTGGTGGTCACTGGTGGCCATTGATTGACCATTGGGTGCCCATTGGATGACCGTTGGGTGCCCATTGGTTGACCACTGGGTGCCAATTGGGTGGTCATTGGGTGCCCGTTGACTGACCATTGGGTGCCCATTGGATGACCACTGGGTGCCCACTGGTTGACCACTGGGTGCCAATTGGGTGGTCATTGGGTGCCCATTGACTGACCATTGGGTGCTCATTGGATGACCATTGGGTGCCCATGGATTGACCATTAGGTGCCCACTGAGTGACCATTGGGTGGTCATTGGTGCCCATGGATTGACCATTGGGTGCTCATTGGATGCCCATTGGGTGCCCATGGATTGACCATTAGGTGCCCACTGAGTGACCATTGGGTGGTCATTGGTGCCCATGGATTGACCATTGGGTGCTCATTGGATGCCCATTGGGTGCCCATGGATTGACCATTAGGTGCCCACTGAGTGACCATTGGGTGGTCATTGGTGCCCATGGATTGACCATTGGGTGCTCATTGGATGCCCATTGGGTGCCCATGGATTGACCATTAGGTGCCCACTGAGTGACCATTGGGTGGTCATTGGTGCCCATGGACTGACCATTGGGTGCCCACTGGATCACCATTGGGTGCTCATGGGTTGACCACTGGGTGGCAATTGGCTGGCCACTGAATGACCGTTGGGTTCCCATTAGACGCCCATGGGGGGTGACCATTGGGTGCCCATGAGTTGACCATTAGGTATCCACTGATTGACCATTGGGTGGCCATTGGATGACCACTGGGTGCCCATGGGGCGACCACTGAGTGCCCCTTGGTTGGCCATTGGATTCCCATTAGGTGACCATTGGATGACCACTGGTGACCACTGGATGCGCATTGGTTGGCCATTGGACGACCATGGGTTGGCCATTGGTTGCCCATTGGGTGCCTATGGAATGACCATGGGGTGGTGGCCAGGGGGTGGCACTGACCTGGACCACCTGCTGGAAGCCCCCCTTGAGGAGCGGGAGGAAGACTCCGGTGACGCTGATGTGGTCCCCGGGCTGGGCCAGGCGCGTGTTGTCCCCGTGCAGGGCCACCGTGATGGAGCGGGGAAGGTGCCCCACGGGGACCTGGTCCGTCTGGGGGGGGGACATGGAAAAGGGTTGGGATGAGGAGGTGGGGACAATGGGATGAGGTTGGGATGAGGAGGTGGGGACAATGGGATGAGGATGGGATGAGGAGGTGGGGACAATGGGATGAGGTTGGGATGAGGAGGTGGGGACAATGGGATGAGGTTGGGATGAGGAGGTGGGGACAATGGGATGAGGTTGGGATGAGGAGATGGGGACAATGGGATGAGGTTGGGATGAGGAGGTGGGGACAATGGGATGAGGTTGGGATGAGGAGGTGGGGACAATGGGATGAGGTTGGGATGAGGAGGTGGGGACAATGGGATGAGGTTGGGATGAGGAGGTGGGGACAATGGGATGAGGTTGGGATGAGGAGGTGGGGACAATGGGATGAGGTTGGGATGAGGAGATGGGGACAATGGGATGAGGTTGGGATGAGGAGGTGGGGACAATGGGATGAGGTTGGGATAAGGAGGTGGGGACAATGGGATGAGGTTGGGATGAGGAGGTGGGGACAATGGGATGAGGATGGGATGAGGAGATGGGGACAATGGGATGAGGTTGGGATGAGGAGGTGGGGACAATGGGATGAGGTTGGGATGAGGAGGTGGGGACAATGGGATGAGGTTGGGATGAGGAGATGGGGACAATGGGATGAGGTTGGGATGAGATGGGGACAACGGGATGAGGTTGGGATGAGGAGGTGGGGACAATGGGATGAGGTTGGGATGAGGAGATGGGGACAATGGGATGAGGTTGGGATGAGGAGATGGGGACAATGGGATGAGGTTGGGATGAGGAGATGGGGACAATGGGATGAGGTTGGGATGAGGAGGTGGGGACAATGGGATGAGGTTGGGATGAGGAGGTGGGGACAATGGGATGAGGTTGGGATGAGGAGATGGGGACAATGGGATGAGGTTGGGATGAGGAGGTGGGGACAATGGGATGAGGTTGGGATGAGGAGGTGGGGACAATGGGATGAGGTTGGGATGAGGAGGTGGGGACAATGGGATGAGGTTGGGATGAGGAGGTGGGGACAATGGGATGAGGTTGGGATGAGGAGATGGGGACAATGGGATGAGGTTGGGATGAGGAGATGGGGACAATGGGATGAGGTTGGGATGAGATGGGGACAATGGGATGAGGTTGGGATGAGGAGATGGGGACAATGGGATGAGGTTGGGATGAGATGGGGACAACGGGATGAGGTTGGGATGAGGAGGTGGGGACAATGGGATGAGGATGGGATGAGGAGGTGGGGACAATGGGATGAGGATGGGATGAGGAGGTGGGGACAATGGGATGAGGTTGGGATGAGGAGATGGGGACAATGGGATGAGGTTGGGATGAGGAGATGGGGACAATGGGATGAGGTTGGGATGAGATGGGGACAACGGGATGAGGTTGGGATGAGGAGGTGGGGACAATGGGATGAGGTTGGGATGAGGAGGTGGGGACAATGGGATGAGGATGGGATGAGGAGATGGGGACAATGGGATGAGGTTGGGATGAGGAGATGGGGACAATGGGATGAGGTTGGGATGAGGAGATGGGGACAATGGGATGAGGTTGGGATGAGGAGATGGGGACAATGGGATGAGGTTGGGATGAGGAGGTGGGGACAATGGGATGAGGTCGGATGAGGATGGACAACGGGACAAGGAGGTGGGGACCATGGGATGAGGTTGGACATGGAGATGGGATGGGATGAGATAGGAAGCGGTGATGGGATGAGGTTGGATGTGGAGATAGGAGACAATGGGACATGGGGCACAATGGGATGAGGTTGGACATGGATCATGGGGACAATGGGAGGAGGTTGAGATGAGGAGACGAGAACAACAGGATGAGGCCGAACCTGCATCTGCCCCACATTCAACCCCTTCCATGGGGCTGGATGCGTGTCCCCCCCGCTGCTGCCCCATAGCTCACGTGCTCCTGCATCTTGAGCTCCTGGTACTTGATGAACTTGGAGCCCCTCGTCTGCAGGTAGAGGCGTCCCCCGGCGCGTTCCATGCGGCATTCCCGGCTCGGACACAGCAGCAGCGGCGTGAAGGTGGGGGCTTGGATCTATGGGTCGGGATGAGCCCCTAAGGGATGGCATTGGGATGGGGGGATCTCCCCATCGGGATGCTGGGGGGGGGGCTTACGGGCTGGTAGGTCTCGGCGCCGCACTGGTCGCAGGTGTAGGTGGCCACGAGCATCATGGGCTGCACCTCGGTGACGCGGGTGACGACGCCGGCCACGGTCACCAGCTTCCCGATGGAATCGGCCCTCACGTCCCGGATGCCGCGGGGCTTGGAGGTGGAAGGGGGCTGGAAGTAGAGCTCGCTACGGGGGGGTGGAGGTGGGGTCAATGGGAGGAGGTGGGAGATGGAGGTGGGGTCAATGGGAGGAGGTTGGACATGGAGGTGGGGTCAATGGGAGGAGGTGGGAGATGGAGGTGGGGTCAATGGGAGGAGGTGGGAGATGGATGTGGGGTCAATGGGAGGAGGTGGGAGATGGAGGTGGGGTCAATGGGAGGAGGTGGGAGATGGATGTGGGGTCAATGGGAGGAGGTGGGAGATGGAGGTGGGGTCTATGGGAAGAGGTGGGAGATGGATGTGGGGTCAATGGGAGGAGGTGGGAGATGGAGGTGGGGTCCATGGGAGGAGGTGGGAGATGGATGTGGGGTCAATGGGAGGAGGTTGGACATGGAGGTGGGGTCAATGGGAGGAGGTGGGACATGGAGGTGGGGTCAATGATGGGAGGAGGTGGGAGATGGAGGTGGGGTCAATGGGAGGAGGTGGGAGATGGATGTGGGGCCAATGGGAGGAGGTGGGAGATGGAGGTGGTGTCAATGGGAGGAGGTGGGAGATGGAGGTGGTGTCAATGGGAGGAGGTGGGAGATGGAGGTGGGGTCAATGGGAGGAGGTGGGAGATGGATGTGGGGTCAATGGGAGGAGGTGGGAGATGGAGGTGGTGTCAATGGGAGGAGGTGGGAGATGGAGGTGGGGTCCATGGGAGGAGGTGGGAGATGGAGGTGGGGTCAATGGGAGGAGGTGGGAGATGGATGTGGGGTCAATGGGAGGAGGTTGGACATGGATGTGGGGTCAATGGGAGGAGGTTGGACATGGAGGTGGGGTCAATGGGAGGAGGTTGGACATGGAGGTGGGGTCAATGGGAGGAGGTGGGGTCATTGGGAGGAGGTGGGAGATGGAGGTGGGGTCAATGGGAGGAGGTGGGAGATGGAGGTGGGGTCAATGGGAGGAGGTTGGAGATGGAAGTGGGGTCAATGGGAGGAGGTGGGAGATGGATGTGGGGTCAATGGGAGGAGGTGGGAGATGGAGGTGGGGTCAATGGGAGGAGGTGGGACATGAATGTGGGGTCAATGGGAGGAGGTTGGACACGGAGATGGGATGAGGCTGGATGTGGGGATGGAGATGGGAGGAGGTTGGATGAGGATGGACAACAGGACACGGAGATGGGAGGAGGCTGGCCATGGAGATGGGGGCCACATGCACAGGCTGGGTCCTGGGGGTCCCCATAGTGCCCCCATGGTGTCGCTATGGGTGTCCCCATCTCCCCCATAGTCCCCCCATGGATCCCCCTATGGGTGCCCCTATGGATCCCCCCTATGTGTGCCCCTATGGGTGTCCCTATGGGTGCCCCACGACTCACAAGCGGCGCAGCAGCTCAGGGGGATACTGGTTCTGGGGGTCCCGGGGCTCCCCCCGGGCCCGGCCCCGCTGCTCCAGCAGCAGCCGGTGCTCCAGGTACACGTCCAGCACGTCCCGTGGGGCCACCTGCAGGCAATGGGGGGCAATGGGGGCAATGGGGGTCAATGGAGGCAATGGGGGTCAATGGGGGGCAATGGGTATCACTGAGTGTCAATGGCGGTCAATGGATGCCAATGAGTATCAATAGGGTATCAATGGATGTCAATGGGGTATCAATGAATGCCAATGGGTATCAATGCGGTATCAATGGATGTCAATGGGGTATCAATGAATGCCAATGGGTATCAATGCGGTATCAATGGATGTCAATGGGGTATCAATGAATGCCAATGGGTATCAATGCGGTATCAATGGATGTCAATGGGGTATCAATGAATGCCAATGGGTATCAATGCGGTAGCAATGGATGTCAATGGGGTGTCAATGGGGTATCAATAAATAGCAATGGGGTATCAACAAATATCAATGGGGTATTAATGGGGCATCAATTTATGTCAATGGGGTATCAATGGATGCCAATGAGCATCAATAAGTATCAATGGGGTATCAATGGGGCATCAATGGATGTCAATGGGGCATCAATAAGTATCAATGGGGTATCAATGGGGCATCAATGGATGTCAATGGGTATCAATGGGCATCAATAAGTATCAATGGGGTATCAATGGGACATCAATGGATGTCAATGGGTACCAATGGGGTATCAATGATTATCAGTGGAGTATCAATGGGTATCAATGGCTGTCAATGGGTATCAATGGGTATGAATGGCAGTCAACAGGTATCAATGGGTATCAATGGGGTATCAATGGCTGTCAATGGCAGTCAATGGGTATCAATGGAGGATCAATGGCAGTCAATGGGTATCAATGGGGTATCAATGGCTGTCAATGGGTATCAATGGGGTATCAGTGGCTATCAATGGCAGTCAATGGGTATCAATGGCAGTCAATGGGTATCAATGGGGTATCAATGGCAGTCAATGGGTATCAATGGGGTATCAATGGCAGTCAATGGGTATCAATGGGGTATCAATGGCAGCCAATGGGTATCAATATGGTATCAATGGCAGTCAATGGGTATCAATGGGGTATCAATGGCAGTCAATGGGTATCAATGGGGTATCAATGGCTGTCAATGGGTGTCAATGGGGTATCAATGGCTGTCAATGGGTATCAATGGGGTATCAGTGGCTATCAATGGCAGTCAATGGGTATCAATGGGGTATCAATGGCAGTCAATGGGTATCAATGGGTATCAATGGCAGTCAATGGGTATCAATGGGGTATCAATGGCAGCTGATGGGTATCAATGTGGTATCAATGGCAGTCAATGGGTATCAATGGGGTATCAATGGGGTATCAATGGCAGTTAATGGGTGTCAATGGGGTATCAATGGCTGTCAATGGGTATCAGTGGGGTATCAGTGGCTATCAATGGCAGTCAATGGGTATCAATGGGGGATCAATGGCAGTCAATGGGTATCAATGGGGTATTAATGACAGTCAATGGGTGTCAATGGGGGATCAATGGCAGTCAATGGGTATCAATGGGGTATCAATGGCAGTCAATGGGTACCAATGGGGTATCAATGGCAGTCAATGGGTATCAATGGGGTATCAATGGCAGTCAATGGGTATCAATGGGGTATCAATGGCAGCCAATGGGTATCAATATGGTATCAATGGCAGTCAATGGGTGTCAATGGGGTATCAATGGCTGTCAATGGGTATCAATGGGGTATCAGTGGCTATCAATGGCAGTCAATGGGTATCAATGGGGTATCAATGGCAGTCAATGGGTATCAATGGGGTATCAATGGCAGTCAATGGGTATCAATGGGGTATCAATGGCAGCCGATGGGTATCAATATGGTATCAATGGCAGTCAATGGGTGTCAATGGGTATCAATGGGGTCACCTCGTGGTCCCGGTAGCGGGGCAGCAGCTCCTGCACGGCCTCCATGAAGAGGCCCTGGTAGCGCCGGGTGTTGTCGCAGGCGGCTTCGGCCACGGCGGGCTCGGCCTCGGCCACGTCATCCAGGGCCACCAGCACCACGGGGCGCATCCGGCGCGACACCTCCGCCTGCGGGGCCAGGGCCCGTGAGCGCCCCACTGTGGGGCTGGCACCCATGAGTGCAATGGGGGGGTTTAGGGCCCAAAACAGGGTCGGTTTGGGGGGGACACAGGGTGGAAATGGGGGTTTAGGACGTCACACTGGGGACCCCATGGGGCTCGGTGGGATGGAGGGGATTTGGGGAGAATAGTTGGGATTTGGGGCGAATAGCTGGGATTTGGGGAGAATAGTTGGGATTTGGGGAGAATAGTTGGGATTTGGGGCGAATAGTTGGGATTTGGGGCGAATAGTTGGGATTTGGGGAGAAAAATTGGGACTTGGGGAAAACAGTTGGGATTTGGGGCGAATAGCTGGGATTTGGGGAGAAAAATTGGGACTTGGGGAAAACAGTTGGGATTTGGGGCGAATAGTTGGGATTTGGGGAGAAAAATTGGGACTTGGGGAAAACAGTTGGGATTTGGGGAGAAAGAGCTGGGATTTGGGGAGAACAGTCGGGATTTGGGGGTTCCATTGCGTTTCCCGCCCACCCCCCCCTTACCAACTGCTCCCGGTACGGGAATTCCTTCCCTCCATCGGCGCTTTCCCGGTAGAATTCCTCCAGGAACCGCTTGATCTTCTCTATGGGGGGGGGGTGGAAACGGGAATGATCCCATAGGAACAACGGGAAACGGTCCCGGATCGCGCCCCCCCCCCCCCCCCCAATATCCTTGGTCCCGATCCCACCTTTCTCAGCGCCGTAATCCACGGGGGCCATTGTGGGGCCCGATCCCGGCGCCTTGGAGCCGGTTCCCGGTTCCCGTTCAAGGCGTTGCACGCTCCCGTTTCCCGCGCGCGCGCCCCCAAGGCCCCGCCCCTTCCCGCCGCCGCCGCCAACGGTTTCGCGCGCAAAAAACGCGCACCACGTGACGCCCCCAACCGCCCCTTCCTTCCTCTGGGCCGCGCCCCCCCCCCCCCACCCGCGGACCTCTCAGCCAATAGGCGACGAGCCACGCCCCCTTCGCCGCTCCCAGCCAATAGGCAGCGAGCTCTAGCGGCGCGCCCCAGGCCACGCCCCCCCCCTTTCCCGGCAAGACCGGCGGCGCGGAGCAGGTCCCGTCTTAAAGGGGCCGCGGCCCTTTATGGGGGGGACACTGGGATGGAGCTGGGGGGCAATGGGGATCAGGGGGGGTCCGGGTGAGGGGGTGCATGGGGGGGGCGGGAATAAGGCGCTTGGGGGGTGCTAATGGTCTATGGGGGGCGTTCATGGTGCTATGGGGGGTAGTAGGGATCTATGGGGGGGTAATAGGGATCTATGGGGGGGTAATAGGGATCTATGGGGCGCCCCATTGACCCCCATTGTGTGTGTGTGTCCCCCATAGGACGATGCTGTCCCAGCTCTTCATCCTCTCGTCTAAGGGAGACCGGTTGCTCCATAGGGATTGTATCCTTCCCCCCCCCGCCTTAAACAGAGGTGGTACAGCCCGTGGATGGGCGGGCGCTACCATTCTGAGCCTATGTGGGGGGTTCACCCCATTATGTGTATATGGATATGGGGGGGGGGGACACCCCTATTATGGCCCTTTATGGGGGGGTTCATCTCTATTCTGGCCCTATATGGGGGGGGACACCCTTATTATGGCCCCATATGGGGGGATTCACCCCCATTCTGGGCCTATATGGGGGGGAACCCCCTATTATAAGCCTATATGGGAGGTTCACCCCCATTCTGAGCCTATATGGGGGGGATTCAACCCTATTATGGCCTTATATGGGGGGGACACCCCTATCATGGCCCTATATGGGGGGACTCACCCCCATTCTGGGCCTATATATGGGGGAACACCGCTATTATGGCCTTCTATGTGGCGGGACACCCCTATTATGGCCCTATATGGGGGGGGTTCACCCCCATTCTGAGCCTATGTGGGGGGGTCTCCCCATTATAACCCTATATGGGGGGGTTCATCTCTATTATGGCCCTATATGGGGGGGTTCACCCCTATTACGACCCTATATAAGGAGATGTCTCCCCCATTCTGACCCTATATAGGGATGTCTTCCCCCTTGTGCCCCTATATATGGTCTTATCCCACCCATTATAGGCTCCTCACATTATGGGGTCCCCCCTCTGCCCCCCCCATTTCTCCTTGACCTCCCCATAGTCCGTGGGGACCCCTCGGACCCCATCACCGACGTGGCCGATGTCTTCTACCGCGGCGTCACCGCGCTGCCGGGGGACCAGGCCCCCGTGTTCATGGTACCATGGGGGGTAATGGGGGAGCTATGGGGCAATGGGGGACAACGGGGAGCAATGGGAGCCTCATTGACTTCACTGGGCCCAGGGTGCTGTTCGCCCTGACGGCCACAAGGCGGCAGTGTCGCCATTGACTCCCACGGGGAGCAATGGGAGCCCCATTGACTTCCATGGGCCCAGGGTGCTGTTCGCCCTGACGGCCACAAGGCGGCAGTGTCCGCATTGACTCCCATTGACTCCCATGGGGAGCAATGGGTGCCCCATTGACTTCCATGGGCCCAGGGTGCTGTTCGCCCTGATGGCCACAAGGCGGCAGTGTCCGCATTGACTCCCATTGACTCCCATGGGGAGCAATGGGTGCCCCATTGACTTCCATGGGCCCAGGGTGCTGTTCGCCCTGATGGCCACAAGGCGGCAGTGCCGCCCTTGACTCCCATTGACTCCCATTGCCCCCCCAGGCCCATGGGGGGCTCCACTTCGTCCACGTGCGCCACTCGGGGCTCTACTTCGTGGCCACCACCACGGCCGAGGCGTCCCCGTTCACCCTGGTCGAGTTCCTCAATAGGTGCCCCCGGGGGCGTTTGGGGCCGTTCTGGGGGGGTTGATGGGCGTTTGGGGGCGTTTGGGGGCATCTGAAGCCGTTTTGGGGGCGGTTTTGGGCGTTTGGGGGCGTTTGCGGACGTTTTGGGGCCGTTTTGGGGCGTTTGGAGGCATTTTGGGGCCGTTTTGGGGTGTTTGGGGGCGTTTTGGGGGCATTTGGGGCCGTTTTGGAGGTGTTTGTGGGTATTTGGGGGCGTTTGGGGCCGTTTTGGGGGTGTTCATGAGCGTTTGGGGGCATCTGAAGGCGTTTTGGGGGCGTTGGGGGCTATTTGGGGCCCTTTTGGGGCTGCTTTCGCCCCGTCCCGTGCCTCAGGACCCCCCCCGCCCCAGGTTGGTGGCGCTGCTGAGGGACTTCTGCGGGCCCCTGAGCGAGAAGAGCGTGGGGGGGAGCTTCGCGCTGGTCTCCGAGCTGCTGGAGGAGATGCTGGTGGGGGGGGAACCACAGCAGCGGGGGTTGGGGGCGTTTAAAGGGGGTTTGGGGGGGTTTAAACGGGGTTTGGGGGCGTTTAAAGGGGGTTTGGGGGCGTTTAAAGGGGGTTTGGGGGCGTTTAAGGGGGTTTGGGGGCGTTTAAGGGGGTTTGGGGGCGTTTAAAGGGCGTTTGGGGGCGTTTAAAAGGGGTTTGGGGGCGTTTAAAGGGGGTTTGGGGGCGTTTAAGGGGGGTTTGGGAGCGTTTAAAGGGGGTTTGGGGGCGTTTAAGGGGGGTTTGGGAGCGTTTAAAAGGGGTTTGGGGGCGTTTAAGCGCGTTTGGGGGCGTTTAAAGGGGTTTGGGAGCGTTTAAAAGGGGTTTGGGGGCGTTTAAACGGAGTTTGGGGGCGTTTAAAGGGGGTTTGGGGGCGTTTAAAGGGGGTTTGGGGGCGTTTAAAGGGGGTTTGGGGGGGTTTAAACGGAGTTTGGGGGCGTTTAAAGGGGGTTTGGGGGCGTTTAAAGGGGATTTGGGGGCGTTTAAAGGGGGTTTGGGGGGGTTTAAACGCGGTTTGGGGGCACTTAGGGGGAGTTGGGTCCATGTTCCCCTATGGGGGGTGTTGGGGCCCCCTCTTTGGGCTGACACCCCCCCCCCCCCCCCCAGGACTTTGGTTACATCCAGAGCACGGCCCCGGAGGTGCTGCGCAGCCTCACCCAGAGCCCCCCCCTCAGCCCCCCCCCCTTCAGCCTCCTGGACCTGGGCTCCATTGGGCTGGTGAGGGCCCAGGGCTGCCTCCAACGCATCCCAAGGACCCCCCCAGTACCTCCCAGTACATCCCAGTGCTTTCCCAGTATCCCCCAGTACCATCCCAGTGCATCCCTGTACATCCCTGTGACCCCCAAGTACCCCCGCAGTCCCTCCCAGCCCCATCCCGTTCCCATCCCATCCCCATCCCCATCCCATCCCCATCCCCATCCCCATCCCATCCCCATCCCCATCCCCATCCCCATCCCCATCCCATCCCCATCCCATCCCCATCCCATCCCCATCCCATCCCCATCCCATCCCCATCCGGTCTCGCGGCCTCTCGAGCGCCCCCTCCCGTTGCAGTTCGGGGCGGACACGCAGCGCTCGAAGGTGGCTCCGGGCTCCGCCGCCACGCGGCCCCTGGGGGCGCCCCGGGGGGAGCAGGTGGGTACCGACCCCCCCCATATCATGCATCCCAGTGCATCCCAATGCATCCCAATGTATCCCAATGTATCCCAGTGCATCCCAATGCATCCCAGTGCATCCCAATGTATCCCAATGTATCCCAGTGCATCCCAATGCATCCCAGTGCATCCCAATGCATCCCAATGTATCCCAATGTATCCCAGTGCATCCCAATGCATCCCAGTGCATCCCAATGCATCCCAATGTATCCCAGTGCATCCCAATGCATCCCAATGCATCCCAGTGCATCCCAATGTATCCCAATGTATCCCAGTGCATCCCAATGCATCCCAGTGCATCCCAATGCATCCCAATGTATCCCAATGTATCCCAGTGCATCCCAATGCATCCCAATGTATCCCAGTGCATCCCAATGTATCCCAATGTATCCCAATGTATCCCAGTGCATCCCAATGTATCCCAATGTATCCCAGTGCATCCCAGTGCATCCCAATGTATCCCAGTGCATCCCAGTGCATCCCAATGCATCCCAATGCATCCCAATGCATCCCAATGTATCCCAGTGCATCCCAATGTATCCCAATGCATCCCAATGTATCCCAGTGCATCCCAATGTATCCCAATCCCATCCCAGTGCATGCCAATGTATCCCAGTGCATCCCAATCCCATCCCAATGCATCCCAGTGCATCCCAGTGCATCCCAATGTATCCCAGTGCATCCCAATGCATCCCAGTGCATCCCAATGCATCCCAATGTATCCCAGTGCATCCCAATGTATCCCAATGCATCCCAATGTATCCCAGTGCATCCCAATGTATCCCAATGCATCCCAATGTATCCCAGTGCATCCCAATGTATCCCAATGCATCCCAATGTATCCCAGTGCATCCCAATGTATCCCAATGCATCCCAATGCATCCCAATGCATCCCAATCCCATCCCAATGCATCCCAACCCCATCCCAGTGCATCCCCATCAGGGATCGCCCCTGACCCCCCCTTTTGTGCCCCCCCCAGGGGGACGAGCTCTTCGTGGACGTGGTCGAGCGGCTGACGGTGGTGCTGGGGGCCAACGTGGGTCCGGCTCCCCCCCATGCTGACCCCCAATGGTTCAGTCCCTGCTGGCACAATGGCTGGGACAACCCATTATGGGCCTCTATGGGGGGGGATACCCCATTGCGGCCCTATATGGGGGGGGTTCCCCCCGTTTTAACCCTATATGGGGGTGTCCCCCCTCTATTTTGACCCTATATGGGGGGGGACACCCCATTCTGACCCTAAATAGGGGGGTTTCACCCCAATTTTGCCTCCCCCCCCCAGGGTACCCCGCTTAAGGTGGATGTTCAGGGTGAGATGCGCCTCAAGTGCTACATCCCCAACTGCAGAGGTGAGTTTGGGGGGGGTCCCCTATGGGTACCCCCCCATCACCTATGGGTGCCCGCCATCACCTATGGGTGCCCCCCCATCACCTATGGGTGCCCCCCCATCACCTATGGGTGCCCCCCATCACCTATGGGTACCCCCCCATCACCTATGGGTGCCCCTCCATCGCCTATGGGTGCCCCCCCATCGCCTATGGATACCCCCCCATCACCTGTGGGTACCCCCCCATCACCTATGGGTACCCCCCCATCACCTATGGGTGCCCCCCCATCGCCTATGGGTGCCCCCCATCACCTATGGGTGCCCCCCCATCACCTATGGGTACCCCCCCATCACCTATGGGTGCCCGCCATCACCTATGGGTGCCCCCCCATCACCTATGGGTACCCCCCCATCACCTATGGGTGCCCCCCCATCGCCTATGGGTGCCCCCCATCACCTATGGGTGCCCCCCATCACCTATGGGTACCCCCCCATCACCTATGGGTGCCCCCCATCACCTATGGGTACCCCCCCATCACCTATGGGTGCCCCCCATCACCTATGGGTACCCCCCCATCACCTATGGGTGCCCCCCCATCACCTATGGGTGCCCCCCCATCACCTATGGGTGCCCCCCATCACCTATGGGTACCCCCCCATCACCTATGGGTGCCCCCATTCACCTCCATTGACCCCCCAGAGCTGCGCCTTGGGCTGAGTGAGGAATTCTGCGTGGGAAAAGCGGAGTTAAGGGGTGAGACCCCCCCATTGACCCCCATTACCCCCCCATTGACCCCCATTACCCCCCCATTGACCCCCATTACCCCCCATTGACCTCCATTACACCCCCATTGACCCCCATTACCCCCCCCTTGACCCCCCATTACCCCCCCATTGACCCCCATTACCCCCCATTGACCCCCATTACCCCCCCATTGACCCCCCATTACCCCCCCATTGACCCCCATTACCCTCCCATTGACCCCCCATTGACCCCCCATTGACCCCCATTACTCCCCCATTGACCCCCATTAACCCCCCATTGACCCCCATTACCCCCCCATTGACCCCCCATTACCACCCCATTGACCCCCATTACCCCCCCATTGACCCCCCATTACCCCCCCATTGACCCCCATTACCCCCCCCTTGACCCCCCATTACCCCCCCATTGACCCCCCATTACCCCCCCATTGACCCCCATTACCCCCCATTGACCCCCATTACCGCCCCATTGACCCCCCATTACCCCCCCATTGACCCCCCATTACCCCCCCATTGACCCCCATTACCGCCCCATTAACCCCCCATTGACCCCCATTACCGCCCCATTGACCCCCCATTACCCCCCCATTGACCCCCATTACCCCCCCATTAACCCCCCATTGATCCCCATTACCCCCCCATTACCCCCCCATTGACCCCCATTACCCCCCTTATTCCCTTCCATTCACTCCCAGTAACCCCCAGGATCCCTCATCCCCTTCCCAGTGCCCTCCCTGTTCCCTTCCTTTCACTCCCAGCGTCATTCCCGTCCCTCCCTGCATTCATAGCACCCATCCCATTGCCCCACATAGCCCCATAGCCCCCATAGCCCCATAACCCCCATAGCCCCCATACCCCCCATAGCCCCATACCCCCCATAGCCCCCATACGCCCCATAGCCCCCATAGCCCCCATACCCCCCATAGCCCCCATAGCCCCATACCCCCCATAGCCCCCGTAGCCCCATAGCCCCCATAGCCCCCATAGCCCCATACCCCCCATACCCCCCATACGCCCCATAGCCCCCATAGCCCCCATACCCCCCATAGCCCCCATAGCCCCATACCCCCCATAGCCCCCATAGCCCCATACCCCCCATAGCCCCCATAGCCCCCATACCCCCCATAGCCCCCATACCCCCCATAGCCCCCATAGCCCCATACCCTCCATAGCCCCCATACCCCCATAGCCCCCGTAGCCCCATACCCCCCATAGCCCCCATACCCCCATAGCCCCCATAGCCCCATACCCCCCATAGCCCCATAGCCCCCATAGCCCCCATACCCCCCATAGCCCCCATAGCCCCATACCCCCCATAGCCCCCATACCCCCATAGCCCCCATACCCCCCATAGCCCCCATAGCCCCATAGCCCCCATAGCCCCCATACCCCCCATAGCCCCATAACCCCCATAGCCCCATAGCCCCCATAGCCCCCATAGCCCCATAGCCCCCATAGCCCCCATAACCCCCATAGCCCCCATACCCCCCATAGCCCCCATAGCCCCATACCCCCCATAGCCCCCATACCCCCATACCCCCATAGCCCCCATAGCCCCCATACCCCCCATAGCCCCATAACCCCCATAGCCCCATAGCCCCCATAGCCCCCATAGCCCCATAGCCCCCATAGCCCCCATAACCCCCATAGCCCCATAGCCCCATAGCCCCCATAGCCCCATAACCCCCATAGCCCCCATACCCCCCATAGCCCCATAGCCCCCATAACCCCCATACCCCCCATAACCCCCATAGCCCCCATAGCCCCATAGCCCCCATAACCCTCATACCCCCCATAGCCACATAACCCCCATAGCCCCCCATAGCCCCCATAGCCCCCATACGCCCCATAGCCCCATAGCCCCCATAACCCTCATACCCCCCATAGCCCCATAACCCCCATAGACCCCATAGCCCCATAACTCCCATAGCCCCCATACGCCCCATAGCCCCATAGCCCCCATAACCCCCATACCCCCCATAGCCCCATACCCCCCATACGCCCCATAGCCCCCATAGCCCCCATACCCCCCATAGCCCCCATAGCCCCATACCCCCCATAGCCCCCATAGCCCCATACCCCCCATAGCCCCCATAGCCCCCATACCCCCCATAGCCCCCATAGCCCCCATACCCCCCATAGCCCCCATAGCCCCATACCCTCCATAGCCCCCATACCCCCATAGCCCCCGTAGCCCCATACCCCCCATAGCCCCCATACCCCCATAGCCCCCATAGCCCCATACCCCCCATAGCCCCATAGCCCCCATAGCCCCCATACCCCCCATAGCCCCCATAGCCCCATACCCCCCATAGCCCCCATACCCCCATAGCCCCCATACCCCCCATAGCCCCCATAGCCCCATAGCCCCCATAGCCCCCATACCCCCCATAGCCCCATAACCCCCATAGCCCCATAGCCCCCATAGCCCCCATAGCCCCATAGCCCCCATAGCCCCCATAACCCCCATAGCCCCCATACCCCCCATAGCCCCCATAGCCCCATACCCCCCATAGCCCCCATACCCCCATACCCCCATAGCCCCCATACCCCCCATAGCCCCATAACCCCCATAGCCCCATAGCCCCCATAGCCCCCATAGCCCCATAGCCCCCATAGCCCCCATAACCCCCATAGCCCCATAGCCCCATAGCCCCCATAGCCCCATAACCCCCATAGCCCCCATACCCCCCATAGCCCCATAGCCCCCATAACCCCCATACCCCCCATAACCCCCATAGCCCCCATAGCCCCATAGCCCCCATAACCCTCATACCCCCCATAGCCACATAACCCCCATAGCCCCCCATAGCCCCCATAGCCCCCATACGCCCCATAGCCCCATAGCCCCCATAACCCTCATACCCCCCATAGCCCCATAACCCCCATAGACCCCATAGCCCCATAACTCCCATAGCCCCCATACGCCCCATAGCCCCATAGCCCCCATAACCCCCATACCCCCCATAGCCCCATAACTCCCATAGCCCCCATATGCCCCATAGCCCCCATAACCCCCATAGCCCCATAACCCCCATAGCCCCCATAGCCCCATACCCCCCATAGCCCCATAGCCCCCATAGCCCCATAGCCCCCATAGCCCCCATAGCCCCATAGCCCCCCTAGCCCCCATAGCCCCCATAGCCCCCATAGCCCCCCTAGCCCCCATAGCCCCCATAGCCCCCATCCCATACCCCAGGCTATGGCACCCAGGTCCGTGTGGACGACGTCTCCTTCCACCCCTGCGTCAACCTGGAGGAGTTCGAGGCTCAGCGGGTGCTGCGGGTGTCCCCCCCCCAGGGAGAGGTAACCCCCCCCCCGTTATGGTCCTGTGTGGTACAGTCCATTATGGCCCTATAGGAGGGGCTCATCCCATTCAGAGCCTATATAGGGAGGGTTCACCCCCCATTTGAACCCCAAATGGTTCACCCCATTACAGCCCTATAGAGGTGGGACATTCCATTCAGAACCTATATGGGGGGGTTCACCCCATTAGAGCCCTATAGGACCCCTTTATTGCCCCCTCCTCTATAGGTGACCCTGATGCAGTACCAGCTCCTGGATGATGTCCCCATGCCGCTGCCCTTCCGCCTGTACCCCCATATGGAGTGGGACCCTATGGGGAGGTGAGGGGGGGACCCCCATCCTGACCCCTATATGGTGGGTTCACCCCATCCTGACCCCTGGAGTGGGACCCTATGGGGAGGTGAGGGGGGGGACCCCCATCCCTGACCCCTATATGGTGGGTTCACCCCCATCCTGACCCCCTATATGGTGGGTTCACCCCATCCTGACCCCTATATGGGTGGGTTCACCCCATTCTGACCCCCTATATGGGTGGGTTCACCCCATTCTGACCCCCTATATGGGGAGGTTCACCCCATTCTGACCCCCTATATGGGGGGTTCACCCCCATCCTGACCCCCTATATGGGTGGGGTTCACCCCATTCTGACCCCCTATATGGGGGAGGTTCACCCCATTCTGACCCCCTATATGGGGGGGTTCACCCAATCCTGACCCCTATATGGGTGGGTTCACCCCCATTCTGACCCCCTATATGGGGTTGGGTTCACCCCCATTCTGACCCCCTATATGGGGGTTCACCCCCATCCTGACCCCCTATATGGGTGGGTTCACCCCATTCTACCCCTATATGGGTGGGTTCACCCCATTCTGACCCCTATATGGGGAGGTTCACCCCCATCCTGACCCCTATATGGGGGGTTCACCCCCATGTCCTGACCCCTATATGGGGTGGGTTCACCCCCATTCTGACCCCTATATGGGTGGGTTCACCCCCATTCTGACCCCTATATGGGGGTTCACCCCCATCCTGACCCCTATATGGGTGGGTTCACCCCCATTCCTGACCCCCTATATGGGTGGGTTCACCCCCATTCTGACCCCTATATGGGGAGGTTCACCCCCATTCCTGACCCCTATATGGGGGGTTCACCCCCAATCCTGACCCCTATATGGGTGGGGTTCACCCCCATTCTGACCCCTATATGGGTGGGGTTCACCCCCCATTCTGACCCCTATATGGGGGGTTCACCCCCCATCCTGACCCCTATATGGGGTGGGTTTCACCCCCATTCTACCCCTATATGGGTGGGTTCACCCCATTCTGACCCCTATATGGGGGAGGTTCACCCCCATTCTGACCCCTATATGGGGGGTTCACCCCCATCCTGACCCCCTATATGGGTGGGTTCACCCCATTCTGACCCCTATATGTGGGAGGTT